>NC_135727.1:130190277-130436943 GCF_964656455.1 Halichoerus grypus | reverse complement strand
AGATCAGCCATAAAAACACAAACTGAATGTTTTGGAAGATTCCTTGTAGCATCTTAATTCTTTGAGGCTCTGAATTGTGTTTTATAAGTTGCCCAAATTAATTAGATTTCACAACACGTAGGTACTTCTGGGTTAATTGATTACCTAGCATCTCCCTCTGAGATTAAACTTAAGATAAATATCGGATGTTATTATCTAACACAGTATGATAAATAATGCCTGTGTCCTTGTACCTTATGAATGTCCTATTTTAAGTGCTCCTTCTTACCTTTAAACTTTGTTCTTTCTTCTGTCTCATTGTTAGTGTAAGGAAATGCAACTGATTTCTGTGCATTGATTTTGCATCCTGCCACATTACTGAATTCCTGTATGAGTTCTAGCAATTTTTGGGTGGAGTCTTTTGGGCTTTCCACATAAAGTATCATGTCATCTGCTTTAATCATCAAAACAGCATGGTACTGGCACAAAAACAGACACATAGATCAGTGGAACAGAATAGAGAACCCAGAAATGAACCCTCAACTCTACGGTCAACTAATCTTCTACAAAGCAGGAAAGAAAATCCAATGGAAAAAAGACAGTCTCTTCAACAAATGGTGTTGGGAAAATTGGACAGCCACATGTAGAAGAATGAAACTGGACCATTTCCTTACACCACACACAAAAATAGACTCCAAATGGATGAAAGACCTCAGTGTGAGACAGGAATCCATCAAAATCCTAGAGAAGAACACAGGTAGCAACCTCTTTGACCTAGGCTGCAGCAACTTCTTGCTAGACACATCTCCAAAGGCAAGGGAAACAAAAGCAAAAATGAACTATTGGGACTTCATTGAGATAAAAAGCTTTTGCACAACAACAAAGGAAACAGTCGACAAAACCAAAAGACAACCGACAGAATGGGAGAAGATATTTGCAAATGTCTTATCAGATAAAGGGTTAGTATCCAACATCCATAAAGAACTTATCAAACTCAACACCCCAAAACAAATAATGCAGTCAAAAAATGGGCAGAAGACATGAACAGACATTTCTCCAAAGAAGACATCCAAGTAGCCAATAGACACATGAAAAAGTGCTCAACATCTCAACATCACTCGGCATCAGGGAAATAGAAACCAAAACCACAAGGAGATACCACCTGACACCAGTCAAAATGGCTAAAATTAACAAGTCAGGAAACAACAAATGTTGGCGAGGATGCGGAGAAAGGGGAACCCTCCTACACTGTTGGTGGGAATGCAAGCTTGTGCAGGCACTCTGGAAAACAGTATGGAGGTTCCTCAAAAAGTTGAAAATAGAGCTACCCTATGACCTAGCAATTGCACTACTGGGTATTTACCCCAAAGATACAAATGTAGGGATCCGAAGGGGCACCTGCACTCCAATATTTATAGCAGCAATGTCCACAATAACCAAACTATGGAAAGAGCCCAGATGTCCACTGAGAGATGAATGGATAAAGAAGAAGTGGTATATATATATATACAATGGAATATTACTCAGCCATAAAAAAATGAAATCTGGCCATTTGCAGTGATGTGGATGGAACTAGAGGGTATTATGCTAAGCCAAATAAGTCAATCAGAGAAAGATAATTATATGATCTCACTCATATGTGGAATTTAATAAACAAAACAGAGAAGCATAGGGGAAGAGAGGGAAAAATAAAACAAGACGAAATCAGAGAGGGAGACAAACCATAAGAGACTCTTAACTTTAGGAAACAAACTGAGGGTTGCTGGAGGGGAGGGGGGAGGGATGGGGTAACTGGGTGATGGGCATTAAGGAGGGCACGTGATATAATGAGCACTGGGTGTGATATGCAACTAATGAATCACTGAACTCTACCTCTAAAACTAATGATATACTATATGTTAACTAACTGAACTTAAATAAAATTAGTTTTAAAAAACAACTTTGTTCTTTTTCCATCTAAAGTGGGAATATTTTAAAGTGGTTCTTTGTGGGTTCCTAAAGCTTGAATTCCCTTTCCCCTTTATCATCTTTGAATCAAGTTCAGTATGTATATGTTGACATTATCTACTCCAGGGAGCTGCAAATTAGCAACCTGTTTTCTCGCTTGTAACCTTCTGATCCTTGGGGGGGCGGAGGGGGACCATTTGATTACTGTATTTAAATCTATAGCCCAAGGTTTGCAATTCATTCCTAGCTTATTTACAGCAAAAATAATTAAATATGTGATTAAAATTAAATGTATGAAAGTGAGAGATTGTGAAATACTGGCATTCTTAGTGGTGCTACCATGGGTGAATTTTGATTTTTTTTTAAGATTTTATTTTTAAGTAATCTCTATACCCAATGAAGGGCTTGAACTTACAACCCCGAGATCAAGAGTTGCACACTACTGACTGAGCCAGCCAGGTGATCGTGATTTTTTTTTTTCTTAATGTACATCCCTCATTTTCAGCAATTAATATTGCTGTGAATATGTTGGGATCAAGGGTCTGACTTTTCTGTCCGTCATCCACTCAGGCTGCTCCATGAGACACATGTGGTAACTGGTAGATACATGTTGTATGGCCAAGACCCAACACCATCATGGAGATAATGCCGGTTGGTTGGTTATTTGTTGGCTTATTTCTCTGTGTCTCCTCCTAAGGGAAATAATTACCTCAATTAGGGTAATTGAGGCTTTCCACTTCTCTACTAAATATTCACTTAATGGTGCTTCTTTTTGAATTACAAAAATGTTGGGTTTATAGAGCCCGGACAGCTAAATTGTAGGTTTCTCCTCTCCCTGAAAAAAAAATTTTTTTTTTGATCTGAAATGAAAGCATTGAGCATTTAAACCCAAGAGAAAAAAACATGTGGAATGATTCAGGCTCTTTTGGTATTGGTACAATTCATCCTTGATTTCTTTGCCAGCAGTATGGTGGCCATATTTCCCAACCATACATAGCCCACATGCCTGGGAGGGTAGAGGGCAGAGGGACAAAGACAGACATTGAAGCTAGGAACTAGAGCTTGTATTGGAGCTCTTGTTCCAGAACGGACATCTTCTATGCCCTTGATTCTCTACTGATCCCATTAACCTGTGTCTCCTTGTCTACAGAGTAAGGACTATTGTACCTGCGTTCTACTTTTTGTTGTAAGGCTGGTGTGAATTAGGTTTCAATAAACATGAGTTTCCATCCTTTCTTTTTCCTTCCTAAATGGGAAAGAGTGTTTTGAATTGGGGCTGATCTCAGAAGTCCCGGCCATACAGCCCCCAGATTAGCAGCTGCTCTGTCTTCTACAGGGGAGTGAGTCTGGAAGAAGCCTGGAGGCTCATTCACCATCATCACCACCACCACCACCGTGCACCACTTGCCCTGGGGCTAGGAGATATCTCATAAACCGGCTGCTGATAAAGCTGGGTAGCTTGCATCTTATGTTTGAGGGCAGTCATGATTCTAACTGGACCCAGAGAGTCTGGCAGTAAGAAATCATGTTTCAATGTGGAGAAAACTCTAACTCGCACAGGACATGCTGTCCACGCTTGGTCACTAATAGTGATAAGAAACAGTCTTTCTGCAAGCTGGAGAGGGTGAGAGAGCTTTGATAAAAGTGAACAGTTATCATTATCACATAATCTGCTCTTAGGGAAATAGAGACATTTGTGTATTAACTGTAACAAATTTCTGCTTTAATTTTTCCCTCTCTTGGCTCATATTCATGGTTTTCACTGTGGTCTGGTAACACTTACAAAATCCCCTTGGTGAGATCCATGATGTTCCCAGATTATAGGGTGCGTACCCTTTATACACTTGCATGTGTACATGCATATGTAATGATTGATGAGGGTTAATGCTAGATCCAGTATTTTAAAGGACTCATTCTATTCATTTTTTTTCTCTCCAGACCATATTATTTTTCCTTCTGAAACCATCACTGTTGAGCTAACATCACCACATTTATGATGTCATTAAAAACGATGCATCAAATTCATGGAAAATAAATTCGGAGAGCCATTGGTGAAATTTTGGTTGCTTTCTTTTTTACTGTCTCTAGAGGCAGAATAAAAGGCTAGATGAGGAGTTGCCCCAGAGGTCTCCCCACTAATGGCCTCATTCTGTTCAGTACCACCCACTTGGTTCCCAGCCACTAGCCCACAATTCCGTGGCCACACAGCCTCCTTTCAAATCATGGTCTTTCCATCTGCCGTGCTCGGCACAACTGCCCTGTTGTTCTGGCTTCCCTGGTGCCTCTTTGACACTAGGGCATCCACCGTCTTTGCACACACATCAATCCCAGGGTTCTCTGCTGGTGACCAGGTCTCCCCAGTGGCCTCACATGCACTTCCCTCACGGATAGGGAAGATGCTCTGTCAACTCGGACAGCCACGAAACTTGACCTCACTGCCATCCCCTCAGCCCTCCCTGGGGAATTTGGTGTTTACTCCAGAGCCCAGCTTCCTTGTCCATCAGAATCCAACCTTCTCCCATGTGCAAAGTTTCTGATGAAGACATTAACATAACGAATTGACACACAGAATAACAGTTTCAAATGTCAGCAACGAGAAGGGGAGGGTCTTTTGCAGGGAATTAATGGTGAAATTATAGGAGCCCCTGATTATACAATTTGGTCTCAGTCTGGATTATCTCCTGAGCTCACAGCTATGTTTTTTCCTTCTCCTGTGACTATTTCACCAAGGAAGAAACCATAAGAGCATGCCTGACTATACTGGAAATCAGCAAATGCCCAACCTCTTGGCTAAGTACGTATATAAGATATATGTATATCTATATCTGTATCTATTATCTATCTATCTATCTATCTATCTATCTATCTATCTATCTATCTATTATTTATCTATTCATCTGCCTGTCCATCTATCCATCCAACCATCCTTCTATTATCTATCATGTATCTATCTATCATGTATCTATCTATCTATCTATCTATCTATCTATCTATCTATCTATCTATCATCTCTCTATCATCTAGAGGCCCATCCATCCATCCTTCCATCTATTATCTATTATCTATCTATCTATCTATCTATCTATCTATCTATCTATCTAATCTATCTACCTATCTATCATCTATCTATCTATCTATCTATCTATCTATCTATCTATCTATCTCTCTATCATCTAGAGGCCCATCCATCCATCCTTCCATCTATTATCTATTATCTATTATCTATCTATCTATCTATCATCTATCTAATCTATCTACCTATCTATCATCTATCTATCTATCTATCTATCTATCTATCTATCTATCTATCTCTCTATCATCTAGAGGCCCATCCATCCATCCTTCCATCTATTATCTATTATCTATTATCTATCTATCTATCTATCTATCTATCTATCTATCTATCTATCATCTATCTAATCTATCTACCTATCTATCATCTATCTATCTATCTATCTATCTATCTATCTATCTATCTATCATCATCTATCATCTATTGGCATGCCCATCCATCCATCCATCCATCCTTCTATGTATCTATCATCTATTATCTATCATCATCTGTCTACAGTCTATATTCCACTCCTAGAAAGTTCAAAGGGATTATTTGGAAAGTTGAAAGTCTTCTGTCCACTAACCAGATAATTCAGAATGGGATGGAAACTGCCTTTGTAACAACTGAGAGGGAAGCCCGAGTTGTTGGAAGCAAAAGAAAGGGTAAACTTTACTTTCTTCCAGATATAATGCATGGGCCATCATTACTTGAGAAAGAAAGATCTCCCTTTCAATCCACACCTTCATATCAAATGCAAGCCTGCCTTTCAATCAAGCACATCTGTGAGTAAGGAGGACATTAGGAGAAGGAAGGGAAAAATGAAGGGGGTGGAGAAAGCAGAGGGGGAGACGAACCATGAGAGACTATGGACTCCGGGAATCAAACTGAGGGTTTTAGAGGAGAGGAGGTTGGGGGGATGGGTTAGCCTGGTGATGAATATTAAGAAGAGCATGTACTGCATGGAGCACTGGGTTTTATATGCAAACAATGAATCATGGAACACTACATCAAAAGCTAATGAAGTACTGTATGGTGACTAACATAACATAATAAAGAAAAGAAAAGGAAACACCGTGTGTGCTAAACTCCATCTGAGAATCAGCTTGTGAGGAAACTGCAGCCCTCCCTGACCTCCAACTCTGCACCTGTCACACGCAATCCGGCTGGCACACCGTGGTTTTCTCCTGCCATGGACACGGTTGGAATCCTGCACAGATCCTGATGTGCCCTAGCGAATGTCAGGATCTGGGTGACAAGTGCCTGCAGGCATGACATCTCCTTCCTAAGACTATCCTCAGCTTAAATCAGCCCCCTCGCCAGCCCCCTCTTACAACACCTTGTCAACACACAACTCTGAATCCAAGGTTATGAACTCATTTGAGATGTAGGCATGTCTTCCCCCTTGGCCTTCTGGATGGCCTTCCTCCCTTTTCAACCCCACGTTCTTCCTTTCCAGCGCCCCAGACCTAATTTAAACCCACTTCCTCTGAAGCACACCTGAGTAATCCATTCCATGTACATACCTTCCCTACTCAGAAGCCATATCTCGTGTGCTAAGTGCGAACTGATACTTAAATCCTGAGAGTTATTACCTCTCTGAAAATGTTTATATTTTATCTGTTTCAAATAACCTTTATTATTGGTTAAATAAAGACAATTGAACAAAAAACCATTTTTCAGTAAATAAAATTGAATTTCTAAACAATTGCTAGCGTTTACTTTGAAATAATACAAACGTAAAATTTTTGCTGTGAAATAAATAAAATTGACACAATGTTTAGTTGAATAAAACAGAAATACAGAAAACTGCCCCGAACAGATGTGGCTTGGGGAATTTTTAGAAGGGAGATACTGTGGGATTGCCGTCAGGTGGAGAGCTTTGCAAGCTGTCCTGAAGTCTCCCCCATTCCAATCCACTCAAAAATGTAAGCAGGTTGCTCACAGAATCATGGCAGGTGTCAAAACCTGGTCCAAACACATAAGGAAGATTCCCGGTGATGTGCAATGTTAACGGACTGAAGCTATTTTAGCAGGTATTTCTAAAAGGGATTTGACGTGATGTCTCATGACACTTGAAAAGGCTTCCTGATGTCTTTTAGGGAGTAAAGACATCTCAACAAAATGCTCCTCATTTTCTTGGCTTTGCATTGTCTGGGTAGAGGAAGAAACTCCACGTACCTTAACCTGTCTGCACATTATCCTAAAAGTATTTTAAGCAGAGACTTAATAAGAAAACGCACTACTTTGCAGAAATATTCCATTAATGTTCACACTGAGGATTGACTCTGAACAGAGGGAATAGCAATAGAAGGGCCATTTTGGAGATACACTCTCAGTTGGGCAGGATTGTGTTCAATTTTACTGGATTTCATTAGATGTATAAATGCAACACAGTGAGAGCTCACAGGGATAATAAGGGCTGTCCATCCTTGGAGAAATAATAACTTAAATGCAGTATTCGGCATATAGAAAATGTCAACAGTGTAAGGCATAAGAATATAATGAAGAACAAAATACCCACTGCTTAATGTCAGAATTGGATTATTAACGATACCTGGCATCAATCTGCATTCTGTTCATTTCATCTCTTATTTCCACCTGGAATTAATACTGTCTAGAATTTAGAGTATCTCATTTCCTTGATTTTAAAATTTCATTAACATAAATACGAGTAAGTCTAAATCATATATATGTGTGTGTATTGTGTGTGCATATATACAGGATATTAAACTAGACACAGCCTACAAATATATAAACATCACTAACATATCATATATAGTTTGATTGATTTGATACTTGAACTTAGTACTTTATATTAACTTTAGTGCTTATACTTTAGTACTAACTTTAGTGTTTAGTACTTTAATACTTAGACTTCCTTTTTCACCCAATATTCTATAACTTAGATTTTCATATTGTTGTCTATGTCTGTATTTCACTTTTTTGTCTTCCTTCCTTCCTTCCTTTCTTCCTTCCTTTTCTTTCTTTTTTCTTCCTTCCTTTCTTCCTTCCTTCTTTCCTTCCTTCCTTCCTTCCTTCCTTCCTTCCTTCCTTTCTTTCTTTCTTTCTTTTTCTTTTCTTCCTTCCTTCCTTCCTTCCTTCCTTCCTTCCTTCCTTTCTTTCTTTCTTTCTTTCTTTCTTTCTTTCTTTCTTTCTTTCTTTCTTTCTTTCTTTCTTTCTTTCTTTCTTCTTTTTTCCTTTCATTTCCTGCTTCAAAGTACCCTGTTAAGGGAGCTAACCACAATGTATTTCTACATTATCTTGTTGATGATTACTTAGATTCCTTCCAGTGTTGGTTATCAGCAACAGGGATGGTATGAGCACTCAGGTACGTGTGTTGGGGTGCACCCCTCAATGGTTTTCCTCAGAATATGCACCCAGGAGAGGAGTTCTTGCATCATGGTGATGTGAGTAGAAACGATGGGTTCTGCAAAGTAGTTTTCCAAGGACGTTGTAGTAATTGCATACCCAAGATCATTGTCTACGTGTCCTCTGTCATTCCACATTTCTCTCCCATGCTCGACATTTTCAGAATGTGTATATTTTGTTAATCAAATGGAAATAGACATTTATCATGTTGTGGTTTTGATTTACGCTTCCCTGAAGGAATGGAGTGGATCATCATTTCAAGTGTATTGAGGCCACGTGTATATTCCTCTTGACTGGATTTCCTGCTTATTGATTTCACTGAGTTTCCTAATGGCTTGTGTCTTTCCTATAAATGCAGGTTTTATGTATGTCCTAGATATGCTTCGTTTGAATCCTTTGTTTAAGAGTGCTCCCATTTTCACTGTGTTTATGGTATCTTTTGATACACAGAAGTTCTTAATTGTAAGCTAGTTCACATGGCATTTTCTTCAATGGTTAACGTGTTTATGTCTCAAAACAATCCGTCTGGGCTCCAAGGAGAGAAAGATATTTTTTCTGTGTGTTTTCTTGAAGAAATTTAACGATAATCCATCTGGAGTTTGTGTGTGTGTGTGTGTGTATGTGTGTGTGTGTGTGTGTGTGTGTTCATATGGTTTTCATTTTTTCCATATGGAAAGCCAATTGTTGCAACACTCTTTATTGGATAGCTGCTTGTTTATGGACTGATCAGTCCTCTCTTCTCTGTTGTGTGTTATAGCACATACTGGCCTCACCATTTCCAATCCTAGGTCCCGTGGCCATTTGCCTGGGGCCTTTATCTGGAGCCTGATGGACCATGGATATAGCAGAGGCAGGCCAGAGTGCTGGGGATTTAGGGCATATGAGAAACAGCCCTCACATAAACAATGACAAGCATTGGTGGGTAGTGTAATTCGCCTTAGGCCACAGCTGGGATAGCTCGGGGGCACATTCAACACTTTCTCGAAAACTCTTGGCAGGATTGAGCCCCAGCTTTCCATGGTGGTGACCTGCTCCATACACACCCCATTCATTGCCCTCCTCCATTCCTTGTCTCACGTCCCCACATCCTGTTGGTGCTCCCCCCCAAAATCAACTCCTAACTACAGTTTTTGAGGGGAGGTCTTGTTCTGAGGGAGTCCAGTCTATACACACACATCACTATCTACTGTATCTTTCTATCATCTGTGTATGTATGTATCTATCCATCCATCCATCATATCTATCTATCCATCATATCTATCTATCATCTATCATATCTATCCATCCATCAGTCATCCATCCATCCATCCATCCATCCACCTATCCATCCATCCATCCATCATCCATCCATCCACCCATTCATTTATCCATCTATCATCTATCTATCCATCCATTATATCTATCTATCTATCTATCATCTATCTATCATCTGTCTATCTAGCTATCTATCTATCTATCTATCTATCTATCTATTTATCTATATATCTATCTATTGGATTCACCTGGAATCCTTTATCTACACCCAGAACTTCCTTACTCTCTTGTTAGCATTTTAAGTACTGCAAGATGTGGTTTAAAAATAATATTTTGTATAGCATTTTTAGTTGTCTTCAGTGGGGCAGTCTCTATCCAAGTTGCTTGCTCCTCCATCACCCAGCTCATAAGAATTTTGGAGTCATAGGTTCTACGAAGGACCTTATTTGTGATTTTTATTCAAAATGCTTTTAATCTGTTGATGCAACATGGGGGGAATTAACATCTTTATCCTAGTGAGTGTTCTTATCATGAACATGGGATATCCATGCATTTAATTAGATCTCATATAACAGATTTCAATACATGTTTACAAGTTTTTGCATACAGGTTTTGTCTATTATTCAATAAATTTGTTCTCAAGTGTCTTAAGACTTTTTTTTTCTGTTCTTATAAAAAGACTCTTATTATTTAATATTCTAATTTTTGTTGCTAATGCAGAGACATTAAATTGATTGTATATATTATACTTGCAGCTAAACTATTATATATATATATATATTTTTTAAAACCTGTAGACCTGTTAGTATTTTTATACAAATTGTTCACAAATGTACTTTTATCTTTCTCACTTTCATGCCATGAATTTCTCTCCTCCTTAGAAATTCCACCAGTGTGTTGAACATAAATAGTGATAACAGGAATTCTTGTCTCATTACTGACTTAAAGGAGATAATTCTAACAGATCCCCATTAAGAATGACTTTTGCTTTCAGTATCTTTAAATAAACTTTGATTGGCCTGGAGTTTTCTTTTCTTAGACTTTTCTGGCCTAGTGTTTGGGCTCCAGGTTACTCTAGCACCAAAAGATGAATAAGTGAGTAGTTATTTTTCCATCTCTTGGATTTCTATGTATTTTAGAATAATTGGTATCTTGAACCTTTGGTAGAACTTGTCTATAAATAATCTGGATCTGGTATCTTATAGATGAGGACATTTTTAAGTGGTGATATACTTTCTTTGTTAGCTATAAACAGATCAAACTTTCTACTTCTTGAGATGAGTTTGCGTGTGTGTATTTTAATGATCAAAGCCAATTTATCTTTTTTCTTTTTTCTTGGCACAAAAATTTTCTTTTCTATGATTATATTCTCGTGCGCATTCCTACTGCATTTCTGTCTGTCTCTGTTTTTGTAAATAACTGCCATCCTCCCCATCATGTGCCACTTTCACACCACAATGGCAGACACGAGGAACTACTCATTTGTGGGAACCTGTGGCTGCAAAGCCAAAAATATTTACTATCTGGACCTTTACCTGAAAAGTCTGCTGATGCCTTGTGTTTTTTATTGGTTTCTAGTCTTATCTTCTTTTGCATATTCCTCTACTTTGTTTACAGTTACTGTCTCATTTTTATCTAATTCCTTATGATGGATACTCAGTTCATTAATTTCCAACCTATACTACTATGAGTCCTCACCTCATACAGTAAGGATGCGTTTCCTTCCACATACCGTTTTTCTACCTCCCTCAATTTTGTTGGCTAACATTTTTATTATAATTTAGTTCCTGCTGACATATAATTTCCATGATCATTTCTTCTTTGACCCAGGAGTGACTCCCAAATTTAAGTTTAAAATTTGGGAATGTGCTTTCCTCCAGGAAAATGGACTTCATTCTGTTGGCAGACTGAGGTTACCTGGGATCACATCATCCATCCCCGAAAGCCTGGGCTCTGGGAGAGTCCACGTGTCACCGCTCCATCTCCAAGTACGGCTTCTATCCCATGAGTTTAGTAACCAGATAGAAGTGGAGCCATAGATATATACTCTCAAGGCAACCCACCTGCCTGGCCACCTTCTTGTAAAGACCCCAGTTCACCTGCTTCTACTCTTCTGGGGTGCAGCTTGGGAAATAGTTGGAGACACCTGCCACTCTTGTCATACCATCAACAGTGATAGAATGCCATTTTGTGGACCCAGTTTTGCAATAAGAGGGCTCCTCAAAGTACATAACCCACCATAAAACTGAAGTAGAGGTGTGAATTTTTTTTTTTTTTGTAGGGCCATGAATTATATTCAGTGGGTCATTGGATATTGGACTTTTGGCTTTTTTGTGTATGTGGCCCTGGTGATAGTCCTCTTCCTCTGGATATCGCCCCCCCCCCAACCCGCCATCTCTGCTGAATGTCTAGCTTAACATTCAGGACTTGTAATCCAGGATAAAACCTAAAGACACCTATACCTCAGCAGGAGGTTGCTGTTCAAATCACCACGATTAAGAGAAGGTCACATCTGGGGGTTCCGTGAAGTCCCAGCTTGGATGTTAACAGAGTCTGAGGGCTCCATGTCTTCCGGCAGCTCATCAAGGGTTGGGTCAGGTCTCCCAGCTGCCCAGATGCAGGCAGTTACTGCAGCCACATAAGTCTCCACCTGCCTGACCGCTCCTGCTGTTGGTTTTATATCATACACTGTGTCTTTTTATTGCATTTCCATGGGGGCGCTGTCTCACGTCGTCCTGTAATTGATGCGCGAGCAAGTCTGGTTTCCCTTCAAAGTTCAACACAGTCTTGACAAAAGACAAATCCATGTGACCCTTACAGATCAATCTCACCTTGGCGATGAGTCTACCAAAGACAGGTGTCATGACACTCAAATTAGGGCATGTTAAAAAAAAATGCTCCATAAACTATGAAGTATTGTATTAATACGTTATTCACCTTATAACTTACGTTGTAGGCATTTCCATTTGTGTTTATGTTCCAGATGAGTAAAAACGTTTTTGTTTTTTTTTTAAAGATTTTATTTATTTGACAGAGAGAGACACAGCAAGAGAGGGAACAAGCAGGGGTGTGGGAGAGGGAGAAGCAGGCTTCCTGTGGAGCAGGGAGCCCGATGCGGGGCTCGATCCCAGGACCCTGGGATCATGACCTGAGCCAAAGGCAGACGCTTAACGACTGAGCCACCCAGGCGCCCTTTGAGTAAAAACGTTTTAAAAAATATTTTGAGCACAGATAAATGGTTGATTGCATTTCCCATTGTTTCTACTATGTGAGATCAACATTTCTTAAAATAAAGACAGTTTAATATTCAGAAGGTAAGAAAGAAATAGTCTCTGAATAAAATAGTGGTCTTTCTCCAAAGATCTATTAACAACATGACCCTTGGAAGTATGAGTAGATAGATTGATAACTAGTTGGGTAGACATATTTATTGTTCTTATTTTGTCTGACATCAATGAAATATTTATCTCAGCCCACCGCAATGCAAGGATGAGTTCCTGTTTGATGTTTGCCAACTGCACTTGGAGAAATTTGGGGCATGTAGGATATTTTCAGTCAATACTTTGATGTAATTAGATAAAACTGGGTTGAGCTCAGTGATAGGGCCATATTGTACGTGTTTCTAGGGCTCTTATAACAAAGTAACACAGAATGACTTAAAACTGCAGAAATTGTTTGTCTTATGGCTGGAAGTCCAAAGTTGAGGTGTGAGCAGGGCCACGTGCCTTCTGAAACCCGACGGGAGGATCCTTCCTTGCCTCCTGCAGCTTCCGCTGATTGTCCACAAAACTTGGCATTCTTTGGCTTGTGGCCACATTGCCTCCATTTCTTCCTTCATCGACACATGGACTTTTCTCACCATGTTACCTGTAAGTCTTCCTGTGGCATTCTCAGTTTCTTATAAGGCCACCAGTCCCATTGGATTAAGACCCACCTTAATGACCTCACATTGGCTTATTTATATCTGCAAAGACCTTATTTCCAAATAAGGTCCCATTCACAAATACTGGAGCTGTGGACTTGAACATAGCTTTTTCAGAAACACAATTTACCCCACAAAAGGTATAAGAGAAAAGGCAGCAACAATAGCCACAAAATCAGTTTATAGACCCTGATGTTAGAGTCCATCGGGTTGACCTCCTTGCCCAGAACGTGTAACCTAAGCTCAGCTCTTAAATATTTAGAATATGGCTGAGCCCCAGATAAAAAGGGAACGAGTCTATAGAGCTTCATAAACCTTTTCAGATCAGGGGGTGTTCCTTTTACTGGAAATAGTTACCTCATATAGGAAAACCAAGCCACATACATACCTGAGTCATGTTGTGGGTGCTCTCCTGGACCCCTAGATATCCCCAGGGTCCTTAGATCTTAATTCCAAGAGGGGCCGGCTCGCAGAGTCATAGCTGCCAGGCAAGCCAGAGCACACTGACCTGGAGAAGTTGGATGGGGTTTCAAGGACAAATGGAAAATGATGAAAGTCTTGGCAAAAGCTGGTGAAACATGTTTAAAGAAGAAGAAGAAAAACACACTTGGAAGAAAATGGGAACAGGTTAAGGGGTTCTGTATAACTTGCCATATGTTTGCAAATTTAACAAATTCTCAGGCACTCGGACAATGTCTCTTGGCAGCCACCACACAGAAAACTGGGCAGGTTACTTACTCACCGAGTATTGACTAGCCGTGCGGCCATCACTGACGGTCTGGTTGGGGCTGGTGGGTGCCAGGGGAAGGATGGGTAACGGAGGCTTACACAGTAGTGTAGGAGTCCACTCAGGCTGCCATCACAAAGCAGCAAAGTTTGGGCAACTTGACCAACAGACATGTGGAGGCTGGATGTCCAAGGTCAGAGTTGGTTTTTTGTGAGGGTTCTCATCCTGGTTCATAGATGGGCACCTTCTCACTGTGTCCTTGAACGGCCTTTCCTTTGTGCACACACAGAGAGACAACCAGCAGATAGAGAGGAGAGATCGGATCTCCAGTCCTAATGTCTACAAAGAGGCGGTGGGTGGATTGGACGGGGCAGTCAAGATGAGGCCACATCTTATTGTCCTCATGGGGGGGGGGGGCGGGGAGCACATGGACATGGCGGCTGGGTGGCTTCAAATACCTAAGAGCACGTGTGAAGTCAGTGCTGACCGCAGACAGAAATCTGAGGGACATTCATGCAAATGAGCATTTTCCACAAACTCTTCTGCAAACTCTGGTTCTTCCAGATATTGGTAGGGGCTCTGAGGAACGAAGAAACAGAGAGACACACAGAGACAGAGACACAGAGATACCGACACACACACACACACACACACACACACAGATGTTTTATGTTCAAATAAGATCGGAAAACATGCAGTGGGTCTTGTTACTGCCTTTAAACTGTTGGTATGCTTTGCAGTAAGAGGTGGGGCAGGTGCCGCTGGGGGTGCTTATTTTCCTTTTCTTACTGGCCGCCTCTTCCTCTGCAGGAACACATTCTGAAGCCCCGAGGGAAAGCAGGAGGGCGGGATGGCCAGGAGAGGCCATGCCTGCAGAGCAGGGTCCAGACCCGCTTGGAACCATCTGTCGTCCCTCTTTGCCACACAGATGTCCCCAGGACTTTGAAGCCCAGTTCTGGCAGCGATGCAAGGCCTTCTTCCCGAATTGCTCTATTTTGCGGACCTCCCTGCAGCCTGGGAGGCCAGCAAGCTCTCCTATTTGCCTTGGATGACAGAGCTCTCTGGGTTCTTTGTGTGGGTTGCAGGCCTCCCTGTCCCCCGTGCCACATCCTGGGTCCTCTGGGGACCCCCACCCTCTGACATCTGTGCATAGATCTAACCCCAGGCACACGGACCGGCCAGAGCGCCTCTACCCGCCTGTCACTCGCTCCAACGGCCCAGAGGCACCGCGTTCACCTAGAGTCGAGGAGAACCCTACTGGGAAGAGAAGGCATTCCATACACCACATGGTGGTGCCTCCCTCATCCCTCATTGCGTCCAGAATTCTGAACTTGTGTGAATGCACAAAGGGAACCCTGCCACAGAATAGCAGTGTCAAATGTGGACATTATGTTCTAAGAGTGAAGAGAGATTTACTTAGATCTACTACACGCACGGCCTATATTACTGTGAGCATTTGGTTCCTAATGGCCACAAACTGGGGCCTAAAAGAACAGGAATCCATTCTCCCCCAGCTCTGGAAACCAGAAGTCTGAGATCCAGGTGAGGCAGGACCCCTGAGATCCAGGCGGGGCAGGGCTGCTGAGATCCAGGTGGGGCAGAGCTGGCCTCCCTCCTGAGGCTTCAGGGGAGGGTCCTTCCTGCCTCTTCCAATCGGCTCCAAGTGTCCCTGGGCTTGTGGCCACGTCCCTCCCATCTCTCCCTCCATCCTCACGTGGCTTCTCCTCTGTGTCTGTGTCTTCTCTTCTGTCTCTCACAAGGACACCTGCCATTGGATTTAGGGCCACCCTGATCCAGGATGAGCTCATCTCAGATCCTTCACTTCATCCCATCTGCAAAGACCCTATTTCCACATAAGGCTACATTCTCAGGTTCCAGGGATTTGACATGGGCCTATCTTTTGCAGACTAATCCAGTATGAAAAATAGAAATACTCAATACTAAAAAACAACATGAATAAACGTATGCTTTGTGGTAAGTCTCTTCTCCATATGGAGCCTCTTCTGAAAAACTAAAGTCTTGCACACTCAAAGCAGAATCTGAGATACAAACTGGTATAAAAGTAGTTTGCATCTCTGTAGGCAGAACATGAGTTAGTTTTCACCAACGTGACTGTGTAGGGAAAGGGGCTTTCTCTGAACCAGGTCGACAAACTCAATTGTACAGAAGAGCCACCTCAATGTTAGTGGTATGTTTTCTCAAGTGTGAATTGTCATCCATTTATAACCTCTGCTGCTGGAGACTGTTACTGAACCTAGCAAAGCAGGGGACCCAGGAAGTTGTACTTCCCCAAAGCCCTGACCCTATAGGACACTCTGAAAACCGAACTTACATCCTGAGCCGGGGAGCTAGTGATATCTCTGTGAATAAAACCAGCACGTCCACCATGAACGTGACATTAATTTTGAAAGGATGAATTGCAAAAGCTTCTCTTGGCAGAGAAACCTGCCTATGGAATCCGCCTTTGATGCACGACAGAATAATATTGGGATTGTTGTTAAGTCTTATGAGACTGTTTTTTTTAAAAAAAAAAAAAATCTGGGAAAGCTTTTGCTTAATTTAAAACAGGAAACGGAGAGCCAGAGGGAAAGTCAGAACAGTCTTGGAGGGTCAGCCTTTGGTGGGAAACGCCGAGAGAGATCTTGGTTACCCGAGGTCTTCCGTGAGTGGAGTTCAGGAAAAACAAGTCATTGAACTTTTACCAGGAAACTTGGCTTAATGAGGATTTTATTGCACATCTGGAAGGTGTTTTCAGGTGTCCAGAGCCTTTAATATGAGTTTGTGAGCCCAGAACGAGGGCGTGTGTTTCTACAGCCAGGCTCTCTGTCCCTGCAAGCTGTAGACATCAGGATGCTTGAGCTATTACGTGTGTAGTTAACGACGCCGGATGGATTTGATTGATTCGCAAATCAGTGTAGACAGAAGGAGAATCTCATAACCGAGTTTAATCCGTAGACGTGGTTAGGAAAGGACGGGGTGTGTTCTCCTCATGAGATCTTGACAGTTTCTGTGACAGAATCATTGGATGCTGTACATTATTCCCACTTCATATTCCATGGACGCATCATCTCCAGATGATGCTAAACCCACCTCTCGACCCCAAAGCCAAGAGTGCACGTCCGCCATATTTCTGTTCCAGTGGATTGTATTTTGCAGTGGATTTTATTTCTACCATGGTACCCCCGGGCCTCCGGACATGCCCGGGATATACAATCATTACTACAACACAACCTAACAACGCCCCTTTGAAACAACTATGTGTCTATTTCCCATAAAAATCGGATTAAGTATTTCTGTTACTTTTAAGTGTTGGAAATAAAGAACCGTAAGCCACTGTTATTCAAAGGCCTTCAAAGCAACTCAGAGAAGAAAACCTGCCTCGTTTCTTTGCCCAGGAGCCCAGAGGCTCACGTTCTGCCCAATGTGTGATTTGGGCAGATAAAAATAAATCAAATGAGTTTCAGATGTCTGTTCCCAGATAAGTTGTCCAAGTCTGGGAATGGCAGAGGGTCAAGAGTTCTTTGTGTTGCTTGCCAAAGATCGGTTCTGAAATCCTTTGCTATTGGTATAAAAAGAGGTCACCAAAGAAGCAAGGTCTTTTGTTTTTTGGGGTTTTTTTGGGGGGGGGAAGGAAACACGTAGGGTCAAAGTAGGAAGCAGGACGAGGACAGTGCAAGAGTCACACGTGATGCTTTTTAAGGAGATCCGCATTTTTATTGATATTTTTCTTCCCACCCTCATATTGAGTTGAAGAGTGCAGGAATTTCCCTGAATCCCTTAAATGTCCTCTGCAAATGGTGGTGGGGATGAGGTGATAAGATTCTTACCACCAAGGATGCATACTGAAAAATTCTTGCCAAGCTTCTGAGTCTTATAGTTCCACGTGTGTTTCTGAGAAGGGGCTGTTTTCCTTGACAATAAATTACAGAAAGCAGTCTTGGCATGTGTTGATGTGCCGGAAAGCTCATGCACAGGAGATGACTCAGTTTCCCCACTGGTGCATGGGGAGGAAACGATGCAATTTTGTAGAACATAGACACATGTGTGTGCTGACTTCTATTTATCATCACAGGTGGGCACCAGCTGTCTTTGTTGGATTTCTAGAACCCTCACTGGGGGAATTGGGCACACCAGTCCGCCATTTCTTTTGCTTTAGGTTTGCTGGCCAGGCTGCTAGCACCTTCTCCACCCCAAGGCTGTCTGGATCCATCATCACAACCCCCCACCACACTGAACCACAGCAGGAGCCCGTGTCTGGACTCGGAGGGGGTCCCCGGTGCACCCTGGTGTCTGAGCACAGCTGGGGCAGCAGAACGGGTGCGGGGACAGAAATCCTGACCCAAGGACCCCACACAATGCCACCTGTCTGATTTGCCATTTGGCTCCTGGGCCTGACGGGGATTCTGTCCTCACTAAGAGTCTCCTGGTGTTTGAGACAACATGCCTTCCTTCCCTTAATCTTGTGATCCAGCTTTGCTTTTAAAAACTGTGTCTTTAAAACCCCTTTCTTCCCCAAATAGTGTTTTTTGCAAAGTTCAGTGTACTGTTGGTAAGACATATAGCAAGAGTGCTTCAAACACATGCTGGGATGCAGTGGCCATGGGGAAGCTTGCCCTCCCTCCCACGCCGGATCCTTGAGGGGCTTAGAAATCGAGCACTAAGCAAATAAACATCTGCTCTCATCCTTCCTTTGCCTGAAGTTTTGAAGCTAAGAGATTTATTATTACTGCTGTTCTCATTCTTATTCCATCTTCCCGTGATTCTTAGCCACGCTCTGAGTCCCTTGATGGGCTCTACGGCAATAGAGGGAACAGTTCATCTTTGCTGATTGGGGGGCGCCTCTGCCTCGTGTCCTAAACCTCGATGAACAGACCTCGCAGGACTGACTCACGGGTCTGATTTATATTTTCAAGAGTATTCTTGAAAGAGTCAAGTGTAGGCAAACCTGCTTTCTTGAAAAGTATGCGTGATCTGGTAAGCAAAGATTTTGTGTGCCCCAAAGGACTTGGGGCTGCATGCTCTGCATTTCCTGGGCTCTGAGGGGAGGATCTTGGGGAATCTACGGAAAGTCCTCCAAGCAGAAAATGCATCCTCATGGGGACCTTGATCCTTAACTGAGGCAAGATGAGGGGTGTGATAGATAGCATCAGGATTTCCTCTTGAGTTGTCCTCGTGCATTCCCATAAGTTATGGGATTCCCAAAAAGACGTGATTATGACGGGCTCCAAGCAAATATCGTCATACAGAGGAAGTATTGCTCTTCTGCACCCATGATTCTGTTCTTCCTAGCGGAGTCCTGGGGTTTTTTATATGTCCACCCCCCCCACCACACACACACTCACATATGCATGCACACACATGGCCCCGCTCTTTATGAGAAAACCTGCTCTCTGAATGGCGGGCGAGATCCCGCCTTTGCTTTTTTAATTATTGGGATTATTTTTATAGTTTTAATTGCAGACCCAGCTTGTGCAACTTTAAATCTCAGTGGTGCCTGTACTTGGCAGTAAGAAAATGTCCTTTGAAGTTTGTTTGTGAAAAAAAAAAAGGGGGGGGCCCCGAAAAGTTGGGCACCGCAAACGAGCTCTTTCTTCTTTACCGAAAAGCCCGTTTCTTGACTGTGTCCCTTTAAGTGGACTTGAAAGCGATGCTATCCATGTTTTCAATAAAAAGCCTTTTAATCATCGGTGATGCTGAGTGTGTGGTCCCTTCGGATGGGCTGCCCTGGCGCGCTGGGTGACCCGCCTCTCCTCGCTCGGCTGACCTTCAACCAGGTTCCCGGCTCCACGTGCCAAGAGCACAACTGAATTGTTTGCAGACATTCTGGTAACTCGTTGGGTTGATTCTGTAAACCTTAGTCGTTGCATCCTTTTCTTTCAGAGGTGTTATGAGTTTGCGGGATCTAAGACTAGTGCGTTATTGAGTCCGTTTGCCACCGACACTTCGAGTCCCTTGAGAAAGACCACTCTCTGCAATCTGATTATTTTCTTTTGCACTTTGTGTTTTTGTCACTGCTCACTAGAACCCTTGTTTTTGGAAGATGCATGTGTTGCTGCACCAACATGGCCAAAGCAGGTGCATTTTCGAGGTGACCTCCCTTCCCCGTGGGAGGCAGGGAGGTGGGGGTCCCCACACTTCCTTCACAGCAGGCTCCCCATGCCATGGGTCTATAAAGATCAGCCCTTGAAAGCACTTTTAACTTGAAAGGACTACATTTCGGGTTTTCCCCAACACCCAATGGCAGAAGGAAAAGGAAGTCTTCCATTGTAAACTCACCGACAATCTCACACGCTGTGCTCTTTCCAGCGTTTTGATGAATGCATAGTTGCTTTTGGTATAAAACCATTTTTAATTGAAAGCATCTGAGGGTTGTTGGAAGAATTCGTGTTACGGTTTTGTCTGTCCCTCTGATTTAGTGCGTTTCTTTTGTAAAGAGGGATTAGCGATCTCAGAATTCCCGGGAAGGGTGCTGAGGAAGACGTGGACCCAAACCTAGGAATTCTAGTGATCGCGTGAATGCGATGAGCATTTTCTGAGATGAGCAATAATAAGTAAAGACGGTACCTTTTGAAGTAGAAACAGTGTTAATCGGTGTTAAATAGGTTGTCGGCCAAGAACATGAATGCTAAATTCAGTATTTGTGAATTGGCTTTTTTTGAGTATTTCTGGAATTGCATGATTTCAAAATATTCCTTCTAAAGATATATAGGATTCAGTTTTCTATCTCTAATGGTTATGAATCTTCTGGAGGGACCTGCATTTCTGTGAGCCTCAGTGTCTGTCTCTGACAAACAAAAAATGGGCTAAATCTAAAACGTTTTTGTACATGATGCTTGTATTCTCTTATTGTATCTATTCAAGAGACATGATTCCAACCCAAACCATTGTATTCAACTTGCCACTGTGCTAACGAGCTTTTTAAAAACTCTCACCAATCTTCATCTCTCCTTGTGATCTGCTAACGTCAGAAGACACCTGATATAAAAATGTGAAACAAGAGATTTCAAATCGCAGAGATTAATTTCCAACACATAGCCCAATATTTATTATTTTTTTAAGAAAACATTTCTCTGGATTATGTGCAATTATTTTCTGTTTTTTTTTTTTTCCCCTTGGAAAATAAGATTAAGTAACGGGGATAGTCAGGTCTGGCTTTTTAAAGTGAACCAAATGTACTCAAGTGTTTCATTTTTGCCAAACACAAAGCAGATTTTTTCAGAGAAGGGTTTTCCTCACGTTCTCTTAAAATTTCATACTCAGAGTACTTTGTCCATATATGTTTACAAGATTGATAGTTTATGCATCATAATACTGTTCCCAATGTAGATCAGTCATTAAAGTGTACGTCTTGAACTTGTGCACTTGTACACTGCTGTATGTCAACTATGTCTCAATAAAACTGAAAGAAAAAATGCTTTGGGGGCATCAAAACTTCTGTTTTTATAAAAAGAAACTATCCCATTTTCCAGAATTAACAAACTTGAATACTCTTGGCTTTCTCCTCCTCCTCCTCCTCCTCCTCCTCCTCCTCCTTCTTCTTCTTCTTCTTCTTCTTCTTCCTTCTTCTTCTTCTTCTTCTTCTTCTTCTTCTTCTTCTTCTTCCTTCTTCTTCTTCTTCTTTCTTCTTCTTCTTCTCCTTCTCCTCCTCCTCTTCCTTCTTCTTCCTCTTCTCCTTCTCTTCCTCCTCCTCCTCCTCCTCCTCTTCCTCCTCTTCCTCCTCCTCCTTCTTCTTCTTTCTTCTTCTTCTCCTTCTTCTCCTCCTCTTCCTTCTTCTTCCTCTTCTCCTTCTTCTCCTCTTCCTCCTCCTCCTTCTTCTTCTTCCTCTTCTTCTTCTTCTTTCTTCTTTTAGAGAAACAAGACATGGAAGGCATTTCATTAAATTGGTTCTTGTTTTCATGACTTTTTGATTGTCCTTTGTATGCCTCCCCTGTTAACAAAACTCTATGAACTTTCCATTAAAATTAGAATGTCTGTTTGATATTTTGTTTGCTATTTCCAAAATTCTTACATGTGCATGACTGCATGACACTGATCTTTTTTTTTGTGTCCAAGTGTAGAACATCATAGGCAGATGCTGGGCATCAAATGTCAAGGTCTCACATGTGTGTCTCCAAAGTCATCGCCTGCCCTCCACTTTCTTGCTCTATAAAACTATTTGGTTCAATCATCATGGATCGATCTTCCTAAATATTGGTTTTATCAATTCTTGTCTCCAAATCCCCTGCAATATCTCCCCATTGCCTACAGGCTGGAGGGTTCCATGGACCGTCAAGAGTGGAAGGCACCCTGGGGCCATGATTGCCACTGTCCACACACACAAGGAGGAAGAAATCAAGGGCAAACTCCCCTCCGTTGGCTGATACTGCGATTACATCTTGAGATTTCTTCAAGGTGATGGTAGAGTCATGCATGCATAGCATGTATATGGGTCCTCTGCTTCCTCCGTGTCTTTCCACACGCCAGCAACATCACCTGGGCATAAGATGCATACAATGTTCAAAGTGATCTTTCTTAAAAGGAGCTACTGGAGTGTGCCTGGGTGGCTCTGTTGGTGAAGCATCTACCTTCAGGTCAGGTCATGATCCCAGAGTCCTTGGGATCAAGACCCGCATTGGGCTCCCTGCTCAGTGGGGAGTCTGCTTCTCCCTCTGCCCCATCCTCCCAGCTCATGCTCTCTCTCTCTCTCAAATAAATAAATAAAATATTTTTATTAGTACTAGATGCCATAGCATTGATTTCTTTCCTTCTAACCACACTCATTTTTTTCTCACTTTAAATTTTCTTTTCATGAAACGTAATCATGAGGTTGAGAAGAATTAACCCACGTGTGCAAAAGCGAACAGAACCCTATCGAGTCCTGGAAAAACGTAGCAACAAAAGTCAAGAATAAGTCAAGATGTGTGTTGTGGTCTGCCTATTTGTGTCCCCTGCCCCCAAATTCGTATGTCAAAATCCTGCCTTGCAAGGTGATGATATCAGACAGTGGAGCTTTTGGGAGGGGATTAGTGCATGATGGACCAAGGGCCATTCCAGTGAAAAGATGAAGCACACGCTCATCACACACAGCATTTGTTGGTGGCTTGATCTTGCACTGAGTTAGTGGTAATTAGTGATGCAGGAATGGAATATTAATTAGACCATGACTTCACCTTATGTTACCAAAAATAGGGCAAACCTCTCTGATTATACATCTGGGATGAACAAAACCATCTCCAGTTCTCAAAAATAAAGTGTTAATTGTCGCGAGCGGTGAGTGGTACGGAGATCCCTGTCGTCCATAAAAGAAAATGGAATTTGCCGAGAAGCATTCTTAAAGGTTATTTTTATTGTGCCAGGCACCAGAGTCAGGAAATGTTTGAAGGGCAACGTTTAAATACATCACAGCAATTTTCAAAAGCATGGTACATGTACTCGGGGACTTCTGCTCTTTTATTAGCTGTGTGTCTTCATGCAAATAATTTTTACTGCAGTTGTTACTGTCGTGTTTGCTGCAACAAGAAGGCATGTGTTAAATAACTTTAAGGTGCGTTGCAACTATAAAATCATTTATTAATTTTTGTGATGTGGAAGGCTCACCTGGAATTCCATTTCTTGCATGGGCTGGCATTGATCTTGAGAGCTGGAGCAGGTAGGGGATGAGCTTGCCTTCCAGTGGAGGACAGTTAATAAAGGCGTGCAATGTTTTTTTTTGGTATGTCAAAATATGGGTCAGCCTTAGGACTTTTTTTTAAAGATTTTATTTATTCATTTGAGAGAGAGAGAAAGAACGAGAATGAGTGGGGTGAGGGGCAGAGGGAGAAGGAGAAGCAGACTTCCCACCAAGCAGAGAGCCCAATGCGGGGCTTGATCCCAGGACCCTGAGATCATGACCCGAGCTGAAGGCAGATGCTCAACTGACTGAGTCACCCAGGCGCCCCAGCCTTAGGACATTTTAAAGCCTTCCAGCTTTGCAGGAAAAAGAAAAAGAAAAAGAAAAACCCTCCAGAACCCCAAGTATGGAAATAGAATGAAAGGCTTTCAGGTTTGTGTCTTGAGGAGGCTTAACAGATTGTGCTGGGTATTCCTTGAGGCTCCTGGAAAATTGTGCCTTTCTGTGTCACACCTGCTTTGTGGCATTTCTTGGGTCTTTCTTTTAATGACGATGTGCATGTGTGATTTCATTAGAAGCCAACCAACAGGCCTTTGATCGCATGTGGAAGTGGGTGGGGTATAAATTAGGTCTCAATGAGCATGCATCTGGCTGCCCTAGGCACTTCTGTGGTTTGTGGTGGAGAATCGTGGTGCACATGGGCATGCCACAGGGAACACCCAGGCTCTGATGTGCACAGACAGGTGGGTCCAATAACCGGTGTGGATAAATGGGAGGGAAGGGTTAATTATGGTTTTTTTTTAATAACCTTTTTGAGTTAAAATTCATGCACAATGCCATTCATCTACTCAAGGTGTGCAACTCAATGGTGTTTAGTATATGCACACGGAAGTGCAACCCCATTGCTTACAGTAAAGTTCAGCACATTTTCATCATCCTCCCCTTCCCAAAAAACCATATTCTTCAGCTACCTCCACTGCATCCCTCCATCGTCCCCCATGCCAACCCCCTGGCAGACACTCTCTGCATCTCTGGATCTACCTATTCTGGACATTTGTTATTGATGGGATCATACTCTGTGTGACGGCTTTCTTCCACTTAGCACATCTTTGAGTTTTATCCATGTTGTAGCAGGAATCAGTACTTTGCTTCTTTCTGTGGCTGAAGAATCATCCATTGTTTGTATATATGCATCATATTTGAATGATTTTTTTTTTAAGACTCCAAGGGTCACTAAAAAAAAAAAAAAAAGACACCAAGGGTCACAGACAAGTCTGCTGACTGTAGGTCAGATTCTGGATGCGATTTCTTTTAGCAGAGTTTCGTCCTTGGACAGGTAACACAGGTGGCTGTCCTTGGCCTTCATCGATGTCAGGAACAAGGAGTCCTGTTTGCTTACCTCTCTGTCTCAAACCCCACATTGTCTGTGTGATAGCATCCAGAATAACCCAGAAGAGAGGCTTTGGCTGGGCCAGTGGAGACATCCACAGGGATCAGATCATGCCCCAAACAGCTATTTTGTTAAGGTCAGAGCTAGCTTGGGAGCAAAGGGATTGGGTGCAACCTGTGAGGGGCTTTTTCCTCCATCCCGTGTAGAACCAAACCCACCCACTCAGTTCCCCACAAGACAGAGCGATGCCTGAGGCCAGGAAAACATGGAGGCAGGTGCACCCTCAGGGGAGGGGGGCGTTCCACACCACTACCCTCACTTCTGACACCAGTTGTAAATTTGGGGTCCCCAAGAGCACCCTCACTGCTAACATCAGTTTCAAGTTTGGGAGAATGCCCCAAAACACCCCAGTCATGAGGTGAGCTGCTGTAAGCCGCCAGGTCACAGGTCCACGTGGCCAGAGCTTTGTGCAGCTTCTGTCTGGCCACATGAAAAACCCTGATACTTCAACACAGCATGCAGTTTGGAGCCCCCCAGCATCTTTGGGGGTGTCTGCTAGATCCCGACCTGTGGCCTTTGAGAAGCCGATGAATGCACAACCCTCCCTGCTGGGTTGTGAGCCCACTGCAAAGTCAATAGGGGTGTCAGAGAGAAATAAAGACTTCTATCCGTTGCCTCTCCAGCTGGACTGGAAAGGGGGCTTGGCAGGTGGCCCAAGCACGCTCCCCACACCTCCGCCAGTGAGCTTATTCTGCTGGGTGGAGATTAGAACAGCTGTTAAACCCTCTCTTAACAGCAAACTCTGAGCTAGTGATTTCCACCTGGAGGTGGAAGGGGATGGTGGACACACACCTGTTGCAGGTAGACCCAGAGAGGCACAGAGAGAGAGAGAGAGAGAGAGAGAACCAGGAGAGGAAAGTCATAAAAAATCATAAGTCTGCCTATGATTTCCTCCAGAGATCTAGAAAGAGCTCCCCTCCACTCCCACGGAATATATTTGAAAGGGATGGTGGGAGACAAAATAAAATTGCTCTGTGATTACACCCAATGAGTCATCCTTGTTCAACACAGCAGTTACATATGCTTCTTCCCCCAAGAGCCTTCAAGAAATACCAGGCGTATGGTGTCATATGTTGGATCTCAATGGGAGTGGTTGAAGGGTAAGACCTGGGGGTTGCTGGAGAATTCCTCCTGACTCCCCTCTGACCAAGCACTGTAATGAAAGGGCAGTGGTGACATCTGGAAAGAAACAGAAAGAATCAAGCCTGGTGGTCTTCAGAGCCTCATACGTTTCCAGAGTCCTATCCCTCCAACAATGACTATCTTTCTGCTTCTCCTAGCACACAATCCCAGGCTCCAACTGGGTGCCAGTAGTCATCCATCCAAACTATATGCACCACGGAACATCTTGACCTTGCAGGAAGGAAGGAGGGTGCATGCCTGGTCTTGACCCTAAGTGTTCTATGCATCTGGACAACCGTAAGGGTACACGCTGCTAGGAAGACCATGGTCAACTTCACAGGGAATAGGGGGGCTTCTTCTGAATATTTAGAATAGTGACGTCTGGACAGGCAGAGGAGGATGGTGTGAAAATGTCAGAGCCTGAATGACTCAAGCTCACTTAGGGCAGAGACTAGGCTTCATTGCCTGGCACTCATGTCCAGTCGTGAGTGAGGACAGGGGCCAGCCAAGCGCTGGTGGCGTTGACCAGCACATCCATCACTGGCTGACTTCAATCCCAACACAAGATATCCACCTCGAAGCCCAAATGTCCTTCCTACCCTGGGCTTGGGGGTTGGCAGGATATCTCTAGGTGGAATGGGTTGTTGGTCTCATGGTTGGTTCATGTGTCTCTGAGATTGTCTCCTTGGACCCCTTGGCTTGAGTTTTCCAGTGAGGACACTGGAATGATGACTGACGTTCATTAACATGTGGTTGGCTGACACCATGACACTGGCCTTGCTTTTGCCTTCGGGAGTCTTAACAAATGGAGGTCAGATTCCTGCACCAATGAGGCCCTCACTTGCGTTCTGTGGTTCATCCTACTGAACTGTCCTGATGGCCCCTGATTTTTCCACGGGACTTGCCCACTGCAAGCCCCTTCCCGGCCATGGGACCTCTGAGTACAGGCAACTGCATGATTCTACATTGCGGGCTTTGCCTTGCAGCTCAAATAAACTTCAAGGAAACCCTTCAGACATTGCGATAAACAAACCCTCTTGACCAGAAGCCAATAAAAATACCCCTGATATTAAATTCTGCTGTGCTGTGGCAAGATAATCATAGGAAGGTCACTTCCATTCACTGAAACTTTAGCAAAAAAGAACAGTATTCTGCCTGCAGACAGCCCACCAACACACTACCCCAGGGACGGAGGGATGTTTGGGCTTCAAAGTGGACACTACATGTCAGGGTTGAAAACACACACTGCCCCCAAGATGTGGGTGGCCCCTGTCCTCATCTGCGGCCCCTCCACATCTAGAGTTTGCTGAGCCTGGCTTTTTGGTGGTTCCGAGGCTGGTCTAGAGGAGGTCACTGGCCCACTGGTAGGCAAGCTTTCCTGGGGGCACCTTTGTTTGGGAAGACACACGGTAATTCCAAGAAGATGAATGAGATGGTACTGTGCTGAGCTGTGAATGAGTGGTTATGTACTTTTTTCCCCATCCTATTGGTGGTGGGTGGTGATTAAGGGCTTCTCTTGAGTCAAGGCGATCCAAGTGGTGTTTTCCTGAGATTAGTCTGGCGACAGCGTGCGCCATGGTTCCTGGCCTCTCCCCAGTGCTGAGCATATATTAGACACTTGAGGGACTTATTAAGGAGGAGAATATACAGGCGAAATGACACTTTAATCATACATCGCTGTCTTAATATAACCCAGAGGGAGCCGATCTTGTGAAATGCACCGAGAACTGAAAACAGTTGCACGAATTCGGTCTTTTACCTTCTCCCTGAGATCCTGAGAGCGATTTCATTGACGTTTGGCTAAATCGGATACATTTTATGTCGATAGTACCGGAAGCAATGCATCCTCAAAGATGAGTGTGTCATGTCAGGGCCATCTAGAGACATTTCCCCTAATACAAGAGTTTCCATTTTTGACCACCCATGGTATTGTTCAGAGCTGTAGTTTATACTTGGGTGGTTGTCTGAGACACAGCTGAGCTTGTCGACTTTCTGAGATGTCCCATAGATAAAAGCAGATTCAGTCTACTTATTTCCCACTCTATACGCTAGCAAATGTCACTACTCAATGGCATATAATGCCAGTTGGCTTTTTTTTTAATCAAATAATCCACATTGAAATCTAATGTTGGGTCTCAAGGCAGAGGATACTATTAGGAGCGATGTACTTACTTTTGCTTTGAGGCTACAAAAGGGTATGCGTCCACGTGGTCCAGTCTACTGGACTGGTTTTCAGTGGGCTGTCATTGATCCATCTATTGATCGTAGACTACCCTGTGTCCAGCCGAGTGTAAAGAAAGCCATCCACCCCAGCAGAAGGCAGGTAGAAAGAGAGCAAGTGTTTCAATGGGCTGCTTTTCACTAATAGGATGGAGCACATAGGATACAGCCTGAGTGCACCTTATAAGTGATGCCATGCTAAAATCTCTTGTTTTAAATTTTAGTTTTTGTAGGGATTGCTTTTTGTTCATATAATGATGTATAAATTATATATATATAAGTTATATAATATATAGTATATAATTCTATTGATATAATAATATAATATATAATAATATATGTAAAAACAATAAATATATAATGTGTGTATATTTTTTCTTACATTAAAAATGTACAGCAAAATACTTTGGCCATGTGATTTTTGATGGAATACTATTTTATTTTATGGAATCATGATCTGGTGAGAATATGGACTTTCAAAAATATGATATGCCAGTTTTCTGAGGATCAATAACTTTTATCAGCCTAGCAGAGTAACACAAGGGGAAAGTAGGATTTCTTCCCCAATTTGGAGGTCCCTCGATGGATTTTTCTTCATTTATGCTGCATTTGCGCAAGAATAAACTGTGTGGGGGTGTCAATTTCTCGTAGCCCCTGGATTTTCAAGGCATCTGTATTGGAGGTCTTTTGTGAACATTGTTTTCACAACTATTAAACCTTGGGTTCAGATCTGTAAAATGGACATCACACAAGCATTTGAGAAGTATAAACCCAAGTGGGTAAATTGTAGCAGGAATCCATCTTGGCCTCCAAATTATTCAGTTTGGTGATCCACAGTAGATGGAATGGTAACTGCCCATCCCCCCGTCCCTACTTGGTGGTCCGTAACTGCACCCGAGCATCCGGTGTAGATCCTGCCACTTGAGTTTAACTGTAGGATCGAGGTGGACTCGGTGGGCCTCTTTGATCCTGGCAGAAATTAGTTCAATGTCAGCATTGAGAGTCACATCTGGACCCGGGTTGGTTAGCTCTCCTGGAAGCCTGTTCTCTGGTGTGGAAAGAGAGGACGTATATAATTAGTTTGAAAAATCTTAGAGAACTTTGATCAACCAGCACAGCTGTGCGATGCTAGTGGGTTTTCTGAAATGTGCAGAGCAAAAAAAAAAAAAAAAAAAAATTTGTTGTCATTTCCTCAGCAACACGCATCGAGAGGCACGCCAGGTTTGGATGTGTCCATCGGACATGAAGTCAGACTAAGGGATGCAGAAAACTTTGAGGAAAGGTGAGAGCTCATCCTGGATGTCTTTAAAATGGCAAAGGCAACAAAAATGTGTGAGGACATTTACGACCCCAAGTCAACGCACAAGGTTGAAACAATTTGGGGTGCCGTTTGGAGACACAGAATAAAAAGGGTGGGACAGATGCTGTGTGTGATGGGCACAAGAGTTCTAGGAGGTTTTAGAAGAGCAACCCCCCCAGGAGTGACTCTGCCCCCCAACTAGGGGACACTTGGCTATGTCTGGGGACATTTTTTGTTGTCATACTGGGAAAAGAGGATGCTACTGGCATCTGGTGGGTGGAGACCAGAGATGCTGCTCAATGCCCCACATTACACTGGATGCCCCACCCCAGACAATGGTCCAGCCCCGAATGTTGCCAGTACGAACGTTGAGAAACTGCATGTGAGCATGACAGACCATTTGCTGTTGGTTTATTGTGGTTCACCACTGAGGGGCGAACTCACCTCCCCCCTGGGGTGGGGGACATTTGGCAATGTCTGGGGACAGTTGCAGGCCATTACTGGTGGCGTAATTGGCTCATGGGTGTTTCATGAGTGGGGAGTAAGGATGCCTCAAGAAAGCCCCCCCCCCCACCAAGAATTATCCAGCCCAAAATAGAAGTTGTGCTGAGGTCAAGAAAGTCTTTCTGATAAATGATGTGGATATGGAAACATAAAACAGAAACTGTCCCAATAGGGTGGAGAGTAGCTGGAGCTATGCTTTGCATTTGTGTTGCTTTTGCTTTGTTTGGTTCCTGCACGGGAGGAGGGCACGGGACAAAAACAGAGAGCAACCAGAAATAGGATGCCCAGGGGATATCTCCGGGTGGTGGCACCAAGAACAACCTACCAACACTAGGGAGGCTAAACGGAACATAAGAGAAGAAACTATTTCATATCTGCTCTTAAACTGTGCACGTCTTGCTGTCTCCCTCATTCCCTACACTTGTGGCAAAGCCTGATGCGCACAATGAGGTCATGTGTGACTTAGTTCCCTTGCTCATCCGTTCATCCGTTTCTAGAGGAAATGAAAGGGTTGTGCGTGATTGATTTGACAAGGGGCAGAAGAGGGACAGTACGTGTTGGCTGGACATGTGATTAATGGAATGAGCTAGTGGGGTCGAACCACCCCAACCCCTATACCTTTCATTTGCTGGAATCCTAAGAAAGGCATCTGCTTTCCGTCACTCACAAGATGGGGCAGGGAGTGCAGCTTATCTACACCTCAAAGACCAATGTGACCATAAAGGGCAACCCTCATCAGAGCGCCTCTTCCCCAGGTACGAGGTCATGGGGTTGCACATGACAAGGTGACATCATTGGCCATGTGGTGGGCAGGTCACCTTCCTTCATACCTGGAGAGAAGCTCAGCCTAAGCCGTTGGGGATGCCGTGGGATAGCATCTCAAGATTATAGGTTATGGGCTTGCCTTCCAGCTGAAATAACGTTATAGGAAATTGTTTTGATGTTTTAATAAATAAACTCTCACGAATAAGAGCCAATAAAAATACCCCTTATATTAAATCCTGCTGTGCTCTAGTAGGGTAATCACAGAGGTCATTCCATGCATCAGAATGTTAGGAAAGGTACAGTCCGCTAAGATTATAATGAAACCCATTTGGCTCATTCCTTATCTATAAAAAGAGGCTGAATTCATATAGGCTGGCTGTCTTCCAGACCCTAGGCAAGTGTCCAAATCCAACCTACATTTTCTTTACCTCCAAGTAACTTGACCCCATCTTGATGATTAATAGCACAAATCTTTCCCGACCAGAATTCCAGAGTTTTATTCAGGAAGACAAATTCATGTGTAAATTGGAGTTAATGTAAACAGTAACTTACGTATATGCACAGATATATATGTATGTTTTATATACATGTATGAATACATGAAAAAATACAGAAATATAAATATGTAATTATACATTACATATAAATGTACATAAGCAATATATAAATATGTATACTAATATTTATATATATATATACTAATGCATCATCCATGTAGACAAACTATCAACACCACATCACAGTGTAACCCAGTAGACTGCAGTTTGTCTTTGGTTTTGGGGATACCTTTGTGATATGCAGTGAATTGTCTACAGTTTCTTTATATCTATACATGAACTGAAATAGTTGTTATAATCTGGAGAGTGACATGATGTTTAGCTTGTCACAAACCCACACGTTTTCATGCCTTAGGTTTTACCCAAGGCTGGAATTTGCATCTGTTTGGTTGTATTTGAAACTAGCTTTGCAATGTGCGTTCTGACCTTCATGTGCTTTCGACAGATGGAAGGATGTAAAAGGAAGCGTGTCTGTGCAGTGCTGTGAACGTGCGATACACTGTGGCCAGCGTCCGGCCGGGGGCAGAACGGCCACTGGAAACGTGGGCAGCGAGTGTCTCATTAAATGGGAATGACAGCATTTTCCCCCTCTCTGCTTCGTGCTAAATTTAGCTATGGGGTTGCTTCATTTTGCTGTTCGTGGAAGTGAACTGAAGTCATGCTTATTTTTGGTTAATGTCTCAGCAGAATGAGCTTTCCAGCTCGGTTGCTAATGTTTCTGATTGAATTGTTGTGTTCCACCCCATGAAGAAGACTGTGCATGCCAGGATATGAGTATGTAAAATTACACAGACGCAAACCCAACATATTGTGGTGAGAGTAGAGGCCACAAAGAGAAGAAATGGTCCCTACTCTTCGGCATCTCAGAAACTAGTTTGGAGAAGAGACATTTCAAGACCCAACAGGTAATCGAGGCATGCAAGGGCAATGAGAGAGGTCGTAAACACACAGCAAGGGAATGGACAGGGAGGGGAGATCCATGCTGGTTTGGGAAGATTATGAGACTTTTCAAGACAGAGCTTACACTAACTGGGGCTCTGAGTTTGCATAAAAATTCAAACAATAACAGAAGACCAAAGATTCTCCCAACCAAGGGTAGCAGACGCAAAGAGCAGCGTGGAGAGATGAGGTCCCACATCCAAGATGCAGAGTGAGGCATGGTGGCCATGGTGGAGTGGGGAATGGCAGGGGAAGATGGAAGTCATGTGCAGAGCCAGAGTGGCTTTGTAGGACATAAAAGCTCTGCTCAGAACTGGGATGTCTTTCCATAGGGAAAGTGTTTACTGCATGTGGTGAGATGGGGCTTTAGGTCATCTCTGTGCTGGGAGGGATGCAGCTAACATAAAGAGAGAAGGAAAGAAAGAGAGATAGAGAGAGATGGAGTGGGCAGAAAGAGTGATGGAAAGAAAGAAGGAAGAAAGGAGGAAAGGAAGGAAGGGAGGGAGGGAGGAAGAGAGGAAAGAAGGAAGGAGGATGGATACATAGATGATAGATAATAGATGGTGGGTGGATGGATGGATGGATAGATGGATAGATAGATACAATGGGTAGATAAATTGATTGATAGATGATAGATGGTGAATGGATGGATAGGTGGGTGGGTGGATGGATGGATGGATAGATACAATGGATAGATGGATAGATGGTAGATGATAGATAGATGATAGATAGATGATAGATGGTGGATGGATAGATGATAGATGACAGATAAAATGGATAGATGATGGATGGATAGATAAATAGATAGATAGATAGATAGATAGATAGATAGATAGATAGATAGATAGATGTATGGGTGGATGGATGGGTGGATGGATAGGTACAATGGACAGGTAGATGATAGATAGATGATAGATAGATAGATAGATAGATAGATAGATAGATAGATATATAGATAGGTAGATAGACACAGACCAACACAGAGGGATGTCCAAAAACAATTACAAGAATCAGCTTTGGGATGGTAAATGCTGACACCAGCGTTACTGTTCTTTTTCCTTTCCTTTTTCTTATTTTTACCACATAACCAAGGTGTTACTAAGGAGACTGACATCATGTAAGTGAAACACCTTATCTGCTCATTCTCATGTGTCTGTCTCCTTCTAAAATGCAAATTCTCACCATTTCCCCACCTTTTAATGCACATAACATAAAATTGACCATTTTAATAACTTTAAAGTGTATAACCCAGTGCCATTAATTTCACTTCTGAATATTGTGCAACCATCACCACTTCCCAGTTCCACAATATTTTAATCACCTCAGACCTATAGCAGCAGGATTCATAACAGCCAAAAGGTGGAAACAACCCAACTGTCCATCGATGGAAGGAAGGATGGATAAACACAAAGTGGTTCATCCATGGATGGAATATGACTCAGCCATGAAAGAGAACGAAGCTCTGACAGTTCCTACCCCATGGATGGACCTTGAAAACATGATGCTCAGTGAGAGAAGCCAGACACACAAGGCCATATAGTATATGATTCCATTTATATGTCATGTCCCCAGCCTTTTTTTAAAGTCCATATAACAAATTGATAGGAGCCTTCGCAGAGCTAACTGGAAGAAGAGGCAGACAGAGACCAAACAGAACTCTGAGAAGTAAGATCTTCTCCAAAGTGAAATCCACAATCTTACCTTTAATAGCAAATGGGTCCTCCTGCCCCTCATGGTGAAGTCTTCAGAGTTGCTGTTTGGGCTAGATCCTGTCCAGATCCTTATGCCAACTGGCTTAAGGATTTGTTCTCCAGGAGGGTAGATTATGCAAGTGCATTAAAGAAACACCTTCGTGTCCTCTGCAAAGTGCCGTGCTCTACATTTTCTGTGATTTCCTTAGATGCTTATTTCTTCCGCTGATCTGGATAGGTCATGCTGTCAGGGACACATGTGTGTTCTTTCCCAGTGCCCCGGGCGATTGTGGCCACATGGCGAGCCTTGGGAAAGTCGCTGTTGAGTGAATGAGTGAATAAATAAATGAAATGATTCATTCCTGATAAGACCCAAGCACACTGGATGAATCATCCATAATGCTGGCATATCAGAGCTTTGATTTATCTCCAGTCAACCCACAGCTGTCAAGGAGAAAAACACCACATTTTAATTCATCTGTACCAATTATTTAGATAGCCTCTCAAAACTGTTTTGTTCAGGATGTAGCCAAATAAACAGATGCCTGTAAACTCAACTGCATAAAAGGTTTTCCTCCAAGCAGACAGAGACATAATTTAACAGAGTTTCAAAGTGCTTTTTGGGGGAATCACTGAATCATAGAGCCACCAAGGGCTATGGCCTCAGCTCTTACTGGTTTGGGGTGACCTAACTCCACCATGACGTCTTGTCCACTAGATGTTCCCTCTGTCGGGGGAACGTGATCCTGGGCTCATCCAGCTGGATGTGGCGAGCGTGCTGTCCGTCCTCTGTTGTGTTTGGTCTCTGGGTTTGGATTGGAAATTGCGCTCGAACTACCTAAACACATTTCTGTGGATGGTCATGCCTCTTTGGAGTTGTCTCCCCCTCCCATAACCGTCTTTCCCTGTATGGCATTCTACCATTCGCTCTGTGACCCCGAGCTGGGGAATTTTATCATTTTGCTCAAGATATCCGAGCACTGGGCATGACACAAGGGTTTCTCCTTCCTCAGAACCTGAGAGGGAACTGGGACTGCTCGTTCTCCAGAAGGAAGCACTGGGCACTGGGTCACATCGTAAAATTCTGGCTCCAGACACAAACCCATGTGAATGGTCTTTGCCAGGTCTCCATCCTGTGTCCCACATAAAGATTGGTGATGCCCCCCAAGATCTTTATGGTTCCCGTTCCTTCTTTTCCTGTAAAATGTAGGAGAGCCAAAACTTCCTAAATTAGCACAACATGCCTGCCTCTCTGCTCTGCAGGGTTTCAGGAGCCTGATTCCCTGAGGGGGCAGGGTTAAGGAATTCCCTTTCCAGGATAAGAGTAACCAACATGTTTGATGGGGTCCCACCCTCAAGGCCATAGCAAGCATGCTGCAAAAGCTGAAAAAAAAATGCCTTTAGACATATGACTGTACTTACACTTTTTATTATTTTAGGATTTTAGCTTTTTACATTTTTTTTTTTTGGCTCCAGGCATTCCTTGGCTTGTGGCCACATTTGAAATCTGCCTCTGTGTTCACATGTCTTTTCTGTGTCTCTCCTCTTCTGTCTGTTATAAGGACATCTGTCATTGGATTGAGGGCTACCCTGACCCAGGATGACCTTATCCTGATCCTTATTTTAATTACCTCTGCAAATGCTCTGTTTACCAATCAGTTCCCATTCACAGGTAGCTGGTGTTAAGATGCGGACATATGTCTCCAGGGCTACCATTCAACCCACTATGACACGGATGCTTCCTAACTGATGTGGGCAGAAATGTGCTTCCCAGTGAACACATGCTGCCTCGGGCTTTGGTGGGTTGCTGACTTTTTGGGATGAGAAGGCATCTTCCTGTTTCAAGCTCCATCCCTTGCAGAGCATTTAGCTCTTACTGAGCTGTCCGCTTTTATGTTCTTCCAAGACGTCTTTAAATGGCATGGGGGCTCGTTATTCATGCTTCTTTCCCTCGTTCTCACACTGGGAAGCCTAAAATACTGTTAATTCACCGAGGAGCATTTCAAACGATGTCAGAGTCAATTATATCACCCCTACCAGTGTTTCTTTTTTCCACAAATTCCTTTGTATTAAAACCAAACACAACAATAACAGTAGCAAAAGCAACCATGACACACCAGCTTTACTTAAATCATCGGAATCTAGAAAACATCTCCCACCCTTTGCCAACATCCTCCTCCTGTGGCCACTGCAAAGGTAGAGTAACAGATAGGCGACCAAAAGACTTTGCTAAAGGTTTCCCTGTTGGTAGACACTTGCGCAGAGTATAACATGGTTCAACCTAATGACCATAGGTCAACATTTCAGAGCGGTGAGGAAGCAAACAGTTGCCCAATTCCTAGAAGGAGCTCTCACTCTTCCCAGGGTGGGGGATGAGAGGAGATTTTGTGAATCTGCACACTGTTCAGCAGAGGACTTCCCCCCAGAAAAGGCAGAAGTGTTCTTGCAAGCTCATCCGGCTCTGTCGCCGCCCTCCCCGGCCAACTGTGAAGCTGTGCCACATTCTGTGAGCAGTATGCTGACCAGCGCATGGTCTTGGGGAGGTTGTCCGTGCTCTGTCCTTAGTAACGATCCCACCCTCAAGCATTTCCTGGAGGTCAGAAGAGAAATGTACACGGGTCCTTTGGGTGCAAGACTCAGTTGGTCTGAGCAGGGAGCTTGCTCATCTTATTTATCTGTGCTTCTGAGCAATGCCCAGTAGGACTCAAGCATATCCCAGATGCTCCATGAATGAATCCATGGATAAACGAATGCAGTTGGCATCACATAAGCCAAATTCCTCAGGGCATCAGAGACGCTACCTACAGAGCTCCAAATTTGGCATTCACTTTTAATTCATGTGAACCAAATGTGTACACTTGTTCTTTGCCAACAAGGCAAAACTGCTAAGCATACATTCTTTCTAAACATACTCCCCACATCGGAGGACAAGTCCGGATTTTACCTTATTCCTTCTAGAGCCTCCGAACTTGTCTTCACTTTGCATTAGCTGGGTTCGTCCATTTATAGTCTTTGAAAAAATGATATGATTTATGGGCCCTGAATCTGAAGCACAGATGATAAGCATGTGTTTTTCATAGACTTTCCATTTAATGCAAATTTTTACATTCCCCCGTTCCTTTTCCCTGTAACCGACTGTCATTAAAGAGCTTTTGTAGGATGAATGCCATCTTAACTCAATTCTGGGAACACGCTAGGAATTTGGCATGTTACTGCAATCCCATACTCCCAAGTTACCTCCTGGAAAACCTTGGATTTATTTTGTTTCACTTCTCTGGGCATTTGTGTGGCTGTTCTCTTTGCTCTGGTGTTGAATCAGAAAAGTCATCTGCAGGAGCGCCTGGCTGACTCAGTCAGCAGAGCATGTGACTCTTGATCTCAGGGTGGTGAGTTTGAGCCCCATGTTGGGTGTAGAGATTACTTAAAAATAAAATCTTTAAAAAAATTAAAAAATAAAGTCATTTGCACTGACAAATATAATGAAATGAATACGAAATATGTCAATTATGTCTTAATTAAAAAAAAAGAAGTATCATCTGCTACTTTCTGTGGTTCTCTGCATATGGGGTGTAGTGAGTAGGTTAAATGATGGCCCTGAAAGTTATTTTTATATCTTAATCTTTGCAGTCTGTAAATGTGACTGTCTACGGTCCAGTGGTCTCTGTAGATGTAATTAAGTTAAGGGTCTTGAGATAAAGAGGTCATCCTGGATTATCCACATGTCTCTAAATCCAAGGATGGGTAATCTTTTTTTTTTTTTTTAAGATTTATTTATTTGAGAGAGTGAGAGTGAACAGGCGAGAGGGGCAGAGGGAGAGAGAGTCTTTTAAGCAGATTCCACACTGAGCAGAAGCCTGATGCAGGGCTTGATCTCAAGACCCTGAGATCAGGACCTTCGCTGAAACCAAGAGTCAGTCACTTAATCTACTACGCCACCCAGCGCCCCAAGGATGAGGATCTTTGTATGACATGCATAGAGGAATATATGGACAGAGGAGGAGGATGCAGTGTTGCCATAAAGTCAGATATTTCAAGGGATGTGTTCACAAGGCAAGGAATGCCTACAGGTACCAGAAGCTGGGATAGGCAAAGAATGAATTCTCCCTCTGCATTTGCCAAGGGAGTGCAGGAATCCAACACCTTGATTCTGGATGTGTGGTCTCCAGAAATGTGAGAGGATACATTTCTGCTGTCATAAGCCACCCAGATTGTGATCATTTATTAACAGGAACCATGGAAAACTCATGCCCCAAGTGTTTGCACACTTGAGATTGTGTGCTTGTCATTTCTTCTCCTGTTTGAAACAGACATTTGGTCAAAGTCAACATTCAGGAAATGATTGCTTTCCTAAAGCACCATTCTTTATGATGCCAGGCTATAAATGACTATTCTTTTTCCATAAAGGCTATTTTACATGATATTCAGACACGATTCAGTACAGCAGTTTCATGCATTTGATTTCTCTGATATCCCACCTCCTTAACAAATGGGATGCCTTTTGCTTTGTGACCGGATGGTATTAAGTAATGGAACCTGGTTGCTCCTTGTAACACTGTGTAGATCATTTTATTGCCCTGATGCTTATCAAATGCCTATTATGAGTCCAGTATCGGGCTAAGCACCAGTAATGTAGAAATGAGCAAATCCAACAGGTTTCGATTTGATGGAGGTCACCATCCGGGAGAAATAAAAATTAGGATTACAGTCAGTTCTTGTTATCCACAGTTGTGATGTCCTACAAAGTCACCACAAACACTGAATTCATCAATACTGAACCATAAGTACAAGATTAGGGTCCTGGGAGACTCTGTTGGCACCACCATATGCAACCTGTGTGTTTTTATTTAAAGACACCTTATCAACTAGATATTTGTTGATTCATTTGCATTGGACTCACGGCCAACAACAGTAGAACTCATGCCTGAACAAAGCTTACCTGACACACGTATTTTCTCTATAAGGCACACCCCAACCTTCTTATCCTTGGGAGCACTAGATAGCTCTTTAGTAGTACACATGGGGCCATTTTAAACAGAAAATCATGAACAGGAAGCACAGAAACAAGAAAAACATGGTGCCCAATAGACTGCATAAAGGACACTTGATTTGCTGTTTGAGAATGGAAATGAGAAGGCAGAGTGTCACCCTGGTCCCCCTTAGCTGAGATTATATGTAGCAGGAGACAGATTTTTCACCACTCTGTGCTTGTCTCAAAATGACAGCAAAAGTGCCAAGAGTATTGATTGGGGGATTGCCAATCAGCTTTAGTGGTAGATGTACTGGTGGGGATGGCATCTGTGAATAAGGAGGACCAAGTGTGCTTGTAAACCTGAGCAGGGGCACCTGGGTGGCTCAGTCGGTGAAAAGTCTGCCTTCAGCTCAGGTCATGATCCCACGGTCCTGGGATCGAGCCCCGCATCAGGCTCCCCGCTCAGTGGGGAGTCTGCTTCTCCCTCTCCTTCTGCTCTTCCCCCACCTCATGCTCTCTCTCTCTCAAATCAATAAATAAAATCTTTTAAAAAAAAAAAAGCTCAGGTTTGCAAACTTTTCTAATGACACACCACTAACTCTTAAGGTCTTTAGTCCATTCTTCTGGCTTTGGATTTCTGTTGTGTTTGGTTATTTTATGAAGAACATGTGTGAAAACCACCATGCAAAGGCATTTGCATGCTTTTATTTTTCTCCTTACTCCACACAAACTGGTCTATGCAATAGTCACTACTATTGTTTTTTTATTTTGCTTTTTTTTTTTTTTTTAAAGATTGCACTTGAAGGAATTTGGATATGTGCCCAAACTTGGAAGTGGTTGCTCTGGGAATCCTTGCTGGGTCAGAAGAACACCAAAAGTTATTATTGGGCATAAAAAGGTGAACGGCCTCTGTCTGCATTTCTGGGTTTCTTGACCTCTTCTTCAGCACTTCCTCTTGGTCTATGTGTAGTTCCCATGAGCTCCCCTTCTCCTTGACCACACCCCTGTCACTTCTCTGTCCCCATCATTGTATGCCAGACTCCTAGCATTGCAAATCCCAGTGCAAAAGTCATTTTGTTCTGGAAATCGACCACGTTCATCTGCCTGCAGTGAAACTTCCTCCTTCTTTCTCTTTATTCCAACATGATATTTGTACTTGCTGGTCTGCCTTATGTCCGTGATCTCTCTGCAGGTGTCCGCATCTCCCCCAACTGAGTCTCATCTATGCAGTCAACGACTCTTTCAGCTGCACTGGTAAAGGGACTCTGCCTGCACCACGGTGTGTTTTGAGTCTGTGCATGTTCATGGATTGGTGGAAACCTATCACCAACACAGAGATAGGCAAGATGGGTTCAAAGCACTTCACGCTGGCTCACACAGGTGTGAAATGATCTAAGGTGTGCGGGAGAAGGGTTTGATTGTGGATCTGGTGGAAACAGCAAGGAAGGGCTGTTTTTGCACCTATGGGTGTGAACACTGGGGTGCTGGCAAGAGTTTTGACAGACCCTGGAGACCAGCTACTTGGGTTTCAATTCTGAGTAGCAGCAACCCTTACGTCTATGGTGACAGTAAGAATTAGACAGGGACAGGTAGGCACCCCACCCCCACACTGCTGGCTGTATCAGGAGCACTGTGTCCACATTGGCCCACGCCACCATTGGCAAAGTATTAAACACAGTTGCTTGCCTGGGGGCACATATTTTAAAGCCACCTCATTGGACGTTTCTTTGATTTCAACCACTAGGCTAAAAGAAATAAATAATGACTTTAAAAAACGAATTTCCATTGGAACCTCTTAAATACAACATCGAGGTGGACAGGTAAATGAGATCCAGGTGCCTCCTTCTGCTTGGTCTGACCCGTGATATGAATCTGTTGTGATTAGCATTTCCTCAGCTCTGATGCATACACGTGGTTGTTCTCTGCTTTGCACTGAACCAGGAAAAGGAGGCTTTAAGGCAGCTGGTGGGCTATCTTGTGAGTGATTTTAAAGAGCAAAAAGCATGCAAGAACATACGTGTCTACTATTATCTTCAGGTGGGGCAAGAGGGAGGCCTTTTTTTTCTTTCATAATGTGCATGTTTTCTGGTGCTACATTTTTAAAAATTGAGGCAAAAACCACACAATATAAAATGCATCATCTTAGCCATTTTTAAGTGTATAGTTTGGTAGTGCGAAGTATATTCATATCTTTGTGCCACACATATCCAAAACACGTTTCATCTTGTGAAACTGAAACTTTATACTCATATAGGCCATTTACTTTTATAAAAATCATTTTATTTTATTTATTTTATTCATCATGATAAGTGCACTCCTTAATTCCCATCCCCTGTTCCCCCATCTGCCCACATCCCTCCCCTCTGGTGACCATCAGTGTGTTCTCTAGAGTTAAGAGCCTGTTTCTTAATTTGCCGATCTCTGTCTCTCCTTTTTTTCCTTTGCTTCTTTGTTTTGTTTCTTCAATTCCACATATGAGTGAAATCATATGGTGTTTGTCTTTCTCCAACTGACGTATCTCACTTAACATAATACTCTTTAGCTCTATCCACTTCATTGTAAATGGCAAGCTTTCATTCCTTTTTATGGCTGAGTAATAGTCCTTTGTCTATATATACCACATCTTCTTTATCAGGCCATTTGCTTTCAAGTCAATACTCAACAAGTGAAAACATTTTTTAAAAGTGTGAGTTTAAAATGAGATTAGTATATAGAATTGTTTACCATCATATGAGATATACAGTAGACACTCAATAAAAGAGAGCTGTTAAAAAATATATAATTATATGAAGTAGGACTGAAGAAACATACCAATCATGAAAGCATGTTTCTAGTGTTCTGGAGAAATGTTCTCAGATTCCTCCAATATTTGATTATTAGGTCTCAAATATAAAAATACTGTTTAAAAAAAACTGTGTAAGATTATAGAAATGGTTAAGCTGTTTTAGAGGCAAGAAAACACACAAATACACACATGCACACAGGTAGATAACAATCTCTGCCCTTTGGTGGTTTAGAGGAAGAAAAATAAAATCTTCCTCTACCCTCTTATGTTCAGTCCCTGGCATCCTGTAAATTAAACCAACAAAAGACAAATTAACAGGAGAAAAGACATGCACATTTTATTCAATATTAATATTTTTAAGTTAATCTGTTTACCAAGACATTAAAAAACAATCTACTGAGAGAGAAGCAGCATTAATAAAAAACTCAGTGGCCTGTATTCAATCTACAAGAGATTTTTGTAGATTGACATAGTATCCTGAAACCTTGCTAACTTATTAGTTCTAGTAGCTTTTTTTTGTAGCTGTCTTAGGATCTTCTACATAGATGATCATATCATCAGTGAAAAAAGACAGTTCTACTTCTTCTGTCCTGATAGAGCTGCTTTTATTTACTTATTTACCAATTTTTAAACCTTATTTCAATAACTAGGATCTCCAGTACAATGTTAAACACAAAGGAGGAGAATGTGCCATAGGTTTTTTTGTTTTTTGTTTTTTGGGCTTTTTTTGTGGATGCCTTTTATAAAGTTGAGGAACTTTTTTCTTTTCTCAGTTTACTGAGAGTTTTTAGCATGAATAGATGTTGGATTTTTGTCAAATTATTTCCCTGCATCTGTTGAGAGGATCATGTGGTTTTCCTTTCTCATTCTGTTAACATGGTGAATTCCACGGACGGGTTTGAGACTGCTAACTCATCTTGCTTGGCTATTTTGTGTTTTGAGACCCGTGTCAACCACATTAGAACAAGCCTAGTGATACAAAACGGGGGCCTCTCTGTATTATAGTCTTGGGCAAATTCCAAGTCACATCCATCCTGAAGGGTAAAGCCAAGGAGGTTCACAGTGCACTGCCTGGGGACCAGGAAGGGACAATGGGAGATAATAATTCATGGCCATGTCTCTATGCTATGTCAGGACATTCAATAAATAGGCTTCCCTTCCCTGTTTCAGTGCCTGTCCAATTCAGTTGAACCACACGGGTGAACTGAGTAGAATTTTAAATGTCTGTCTTGAATTTTCCAAAGCTGGTATGAAATCCATTGTTTAACAAATGCAAACGCTCTCCATGATAGAAGCTGAAAAATCACTTTGAGGTCTGATTACACATGAGAACCACAGCGGCTGTAAATTTTGGTAGTTTGAAATGGTGTGTGGCTGTTTGATATAAAACAACCATGAGTAAGGAATCTGATCTGCCATCAGCTACTTAGCTAGTTAGCTCTGCTTTTGCTACTTGGTGAAGACATTTTTGGTTATAGTGGCCACATGCAAAAATCCCATCTGTAACGTCATTTTGGAGCTCAAAAATGACAGACACCAAATGTGCCAGGTTTTGTTGCCTTCTTTGCATTTCTAACAGAAATAAATCCCATGACTGAGTTAGCCATGCATTTGCCAGGTAAGGGATATTCATATTGTGTATGACCAAAGGCTCACATAAAATGAACTTGATCCGTTCACAGCTCCCTAACATACTGGTTCTCTTAGGCTCCAGATGTTACACATTAAATCGATGTGATGCATTTTATGATGCAGGACTTTTTCTTGGTTTTACTTACCCTGCTATAGCATTTTATATTTTTTGCAACAACCTTGTCTCCTTTCATTTCAGTGAAGAAGGTGATGTGGTCCCATAATAGGATGTATCTATTTCTGCCATCAGTTGTACCATATTCTGAGCACTTTCCTGGCTCTCAGACCCTTGAAAGCAACCTCTGTGACATGTCCTTCATACCTGACCCAGAAGAGAAGATAAAAGATTTGGGTAGAGTCAAGGTTGCCATGAAATACGGAAAGTGCTGTGCTGAGGAATGCCACTAAGTGTTGGAAACATGAAGGTGAATGAAAACAGGAACCCCTTAAGTAGTTCACTTAAATAGAGAGGGAAAGTCCATAAGGGGAAACCCCACAGGGTGGGTGTTATAGGGGGTTAATAGAAGAGGTAACGCTTGTACCAGACCTCAGAGAACAAATTGGAACTTACAAAATGGGGAAATTAGGCAAGAAGTTTCCAGGCGAGAAATGTGTGAGCTCTGTGGTTGGGAAGATGCATGTGTTGTTGGAACATGGCGAGGATTTCAGGGTGCATTGGAAGTGAGGGAGCAGATAGGCAACTCAGGGTGAATTTTAAGGCCTAAACTGGGGGCCGAGACATCGAGAGGTCCCCAGCATTAAGGGGTCAGGAACATATCTTTTGTCAACTAAAGATTTTCATGTCATATTATGTTACTGAATCACAAGAAAGGCAAGCGAGGGCATACTTTTTTTTTTAAATTGAAGTAGAGTTGGTACAGACTGTTACATTAGTTTCAGGTGTAGAACATAGTGACTCAACAATTCTACATGTTATGCTGAGCTCACCACAAGGGTAGCTACCATCTGTCACCATAGAACACTACCGTAATATCATTGACTATGTTCCCTATGTTGTGCCTTTCATCCCCATGACTTATTCATTCCATAACACAATTCAATCCATACATCCTACTCCCCTTCACCCATTTTGCCCATCCCTCAATGGCAACCTCCAGTCTGTTCTCTATATTTATGGGTCTGTTTGGCAACGGCCATTCAACAAGGTCTTTGGGCCAGCCATGCCAGTAGCCTTCATCCTTGACTTCACCAGGCACTTAGAGCAGAAGCCCAGGGCAATCACCCTGTAATCAGACCGTTTGTGTTGAAAAGGAAACTGTTCCTGTCACTTGGAGCTGCCTTCAGTAACACGGTCAAATGCTGAGATGAAATTACAGATGCAATAACAAGACTACTCTTCATGTCCAAGTCTGGTTGGTGAAGATGGGAGGCCGACGGCGTCAGTCCTGCCTACAGACGTCCCTGTCCTTGACAGATTTGTTTCTCCTGGTGGCTCTTTGCAATGTCCGTGGCTGTGTCTTTAGCATACTCTCCCTTTGGCTTTGCTAAGGCAGTGCTGAGTTCTCCCAGTCAGCATGATGTTGCAGCCACGCCCAGCGAATGCTTGACTGACTGTTGGCTGGCTCCGTGGGCCAACACCCCTTCTCACTGCTCCATCAGTCAGCTAATCCCTGAAGGGACTTTCATTCCAAGGGGGCCTTCTGCCTTACAGCTGCCTCTGTGCAGCTAGCCTGAATCACCGCACCGTGCAAAGCCCGTGTATGGGATCAGCTTCTGAACCCACCCGACAGCACCCTGCGTGTCGAAGCCTGCCGTCCCTGCTCTGGGTCTGGAGCAACCTGGTGTTTACGTTTTGAGTAGAAGAGGTTCAACTGGATACAGCAAATAAATATCACGGAGCAGCTGTGCATGCGGGGACTTGCACACTCAGGGAGTCACAGGCACTCGCTCTGCTACTTAAAGAAAAGGTGACCTGGAGAAAACGAGCTGAAGTTCGAGAGTTTATAAGAAATGTCTGTGTGGCTCTCTGGGACTGCCAGTAAATATTTCAGTTACAGACACATTTTCCACAATTAATGACTGTATGTGTGGGCAGGAAGTGGGGTTGGTATGAGAAGTTGGAATAACATTCTAAGACTGCAAATCTTTAATGAGTGTGGAGAAAGAGGGAGAGAGTGAGGGAGGGAGAGAAGGTGCCACCCTCCCAGAAAAGAGAGTCCTTAATAGTTGAAAAAAACCAGAACAGAATGATTTGTGCCTTTCCCCATGTCCTCCTCTGTCCTAAGCCTCTCCTTCCATAGAGACTCTGTTTCTCCATCACCTAGTCCTTCCCCATTCATGGCAGATAAATGCTGTCACATTGTGACCCTGAGAGCCACGGCCGACTCAGAGCCCAGCAACAAGGGCCATGTAAGAATGGAGTAAAGCTGAAGACTCACCAAGGATCTGAAATTGCCATTCAAAGAAGGAAGAATTTCTATACCCAATAAAGGCAGTTTTGTCTCAAAACGCAGTCTCATTGATAGGGTGGTAGGGTTTTCTTTCTTGGGCACGTGGCCAAATACTGGCCTTCTCATCTCCATGCACTTAAAAGATGGGGACGATTTTCATCCCTCGGTGATGCCAGGTGTGAAATGCCTGAGTTTCAGATGAACTGCTACTGATTCAGAGTATCAGGGTGTCTGCAGGCCAGGTCACTGAGTCCCCTTCACCACCTGGAACGCTTTGTGCAAACAAATGATGGAGGAAGTCTGTGCCCATCTGGTGTGCAGAAGACTCCCTTCTTCTCTCTGGTTGTCATTAAAGACCCGTCAAGCCTGTGGTGTGCCTCAGAGCAGGTCACAAAGGGCCATCAAGCTGTCTGTTCAAGCTTCCCGTCTATGGCTCTGGGAACCATTGGGGGCACATGTAAACTCCATACCCACCACGTGGAAATGCCAGCGAGATAGGTGAGCGTCAGAATTTCTCATCCTTCTGAAAGTCAGATGAGGGATAACTATTCCCCCCAGTCCTCCCCCTCAGGGAAGGTCTGAATCAGTCAATGGCATAACTGCCATTTTTAAGGGCACACATTTAGCTCTTGCTTGGGATTGGAACACTTGTTGTTTTTTTTTCCCCTTACGATCTCAGGAAAGAGTCAGCACTTCCGTTGGCTGTTGCTTCCAGCCTGATGGTTGACCACTGGGTTTCCAAGGTGTCGGATTCTATTCTCTACCTTGACGGTTTGCAAAGTGGGGTGCCTTGGGACCTGTGGTACCAATGTCATTTAAACTCACTCAAGAATGAATCTATGTCATCAGTAGCACAAGGCTGTCTCATGGGTCCTAAAACCACACATGTGTGAGATACTGCGGGGTAAGGAACATGGCAGACTATCTGTTCATGTACTCACACTCCCTAATCTAGGGACTGACCTCGAGCACACTGACCAAACTTCCTCCCTCATGGAAGGGAGGAGGAGTATATTCACAAATTGGAAAGAACCTGAACTTTCATCTTGCATGGAAAACATGTCAGAAAAAATGGATTCCAGGGTAGACACAAGACATATACCTAACCACTGGAGAGTGGGCTCCTGAAGACAGAACGTTACTTAATTCGGAGAAAACCGCTATGCTTATGACACTCAAAATGCCAAGTTAAAACAAGTGCAAACTATGTTTAAAATATATAAAACTTAGTGTGAATGCATAAAAATAAACCATGTGCTGGAGTACCCTCGTGTGAATCATGCAGAAGAGACCTTCCCTACAAAGACTCAGGATTACCATAAGGAAACACCCAGAATGGGTGGATGCCCCAAGACCATGTGTTTCAATGCTTGGGGTGCACAGGAATCCCTAAGGATCTTGTGGAAATGCAGACTCTGATGGGGCAGGTCTGGGGTGGAGCCTGAGGGTCTGCATTTCGGACGAGGCGACGCTGAGGCTGCTGGTCCTGGACCACACTTGGAGCACTGGAGCTGATGCGAAGGTCAGAAGAAAGGAAGAGACACAAAAGGAGGAATTTAGTCTAGAAGAAATGACCTGTGTCTCTGAGAGGAACATTTCCATAGATTTCAGGATTGGATGTAGAAGGAAGAGCACCAGCACCTCCATGGAAGACTGAAGTTTGGGGTGACAGAGAGGGTGGTATATTGGAAATGTTCAGTGATTCTCCCGACATGCATGAAGGTCCCTTTAGTTATACATGTGCTTTGCTTCTCCCAGCCAAGACCCTCTGCAGAAAACAGATCTTGGCTTCCTGGAGAGGTGTGGATTTAGCTCAGCCCTCAGCCCAATGTGGTACGATCCCACCCTGATGCACACGTCCCTTCCAGAGTCCCCTGCAGGTTCAAGTGGAGGTTTCCTTCTGCAGAATTTGGCCTGAGATCCCAGCTGGCTTGCTTTATTTTTCCCTAAATGTCGCTCATACAATAGGTTTGTTGGGAGCACTTCCTCTTGTGGTCTGCTTCTGAGAAATCAGATCTAAGGCAGATGAGTAAACCAACACTTAAAAATAAAATGAGATGGAACCTGAAGATTTTTTAAAAATAATTCAATTAAGTTCTTTTTGTAAGCGTTGATGATAGCTTCATTTTGCTTTTGCTTTTAAGATGAATGTATTAAATAGCTCAGGTTTTTATTTTTCTCTGTGGTGTCTATCCCCAAGAGGATCAATGCTGGCAATTTATGAGCATGAACTGTACTTCTTTGTAATATGAGTCTAGGGTCCACAACAACACAGAGTGTTTCCCCAGGACGTTTCTGAACAAACAGGAGTATTACACTCAACACCACACCTATCTGCTCTACAGAATATTCTTCCTTTCACCATGGCTACAATGAACTGATAGTGGGTATATGGCCATGCGACCCTTAGATGGGAGAAGTCAGGCACCCAGATCTCTGCCCGTTCAAAAGGGCCAGAACAAACGAAAAAAGGCCTTCAAAGACCTGGAGAAAGAGCAGGTGAGTCTTATTATGTATACTTTCTGGAAAAGAACCAGTCCTTCCTCGTTATCTCAACAAAGGAGATGAAACTCTACTTTTTTTTTTTTAAAGAAAGGGAATATTTTAAACTTAAGAAAATTCAGTTTTGTCTTATAGTTTAGCTGTTTTGGCAGATAGCTAGACAGATTAAGATGGATGGATGGATAAGAATGGATGGATGGATGGATGGATGATGGATGGATGGATGGACGGATGGATGATGGATGGATGGATGGATGATGGATGGATGGATGGATGGATAGGTACATAGACAGGCAGAGAGATATAAAATCCAGGTTTAGAAGGTTCCTCATGACTATCCATTGGTTGGCATGCCTCTCCATGATCTCAGTCATGGGTCGCAATGGGTCCCATGTTTTGTAGCCAGGTGAGGTTTGTGCTTTCAGAGTACATCACCTAGAGGGCCACCATGTTGTTGTTGTTGTTTCTGTTATGCCCCACATGCTGGCAATCACAGGAGAAGTTCTTAAGGTAATAATAGTCATCATTAACTACAGAAGAGACATAGCACATCTGTTGCCCACACATTGGGGTTCAAAGCCCAGCTCCGTTTCTTCCTCAGTGTTTCACCTAAAGCTGGTTCCTTCCTCTCCCTCAACTTGGGCTGGGAGTCAAGTTGTTGATGAGGGTCTCCAGGGTGATCTGGAGGATTATAGACTTCTGTGTAAAATGTCTAGCCCAGGGCCTGGCTCAAGATCCCCAGTAAAGAGTAGTTAGTATTATTAGGAATACAAATGAAAATTCTAGAATGTGCCCATTCTATTTGATCTGGCAGATACATGACCCGTTCAGAAGCCTGCTCTAGGGATGAATGATGGGGAACCTGGGACAAGTCGCTGCTGGATGGCAGTGAGATGCTGACGGTCAGAGCTGCAATCTCCTGCTTCCATTTCAGACTCTCTAGGCACATTACCAGCATGGGCAGGAGCAGAGCTGAGGTGTAGTGGGTCTGACGTTAGAGGCTCAGAATACCACCTGGCGTCTTCGAGTCCCAACCCCCGCCTGGCAAACAGGCAAGTGATGTGCCTTTTACCCAGTATTCCTCACAATCTAGAGAAAGCACTAGCTTGGCAGTCAGCTGGTGTCAACTCTGCAGAACACTGGAGTTACCTTTCCCTTTTCTTAAGTCGATGACCTTGATCTTTTCGCCAATTATTCTAGTTGTTCTTTAATGACCTCTGACCAAAAGCAACACATTTGGTGGCACAACGTTTTATGCAATCTACAAATGAACCAAAACCACTCCTGCATTGTGCAAAAATAGATCTATTGTTCGATTTGTTACAAAAAATATTTCAGACCCGAGCTAAGCGTCAAATATTTCCTTAAAGTCCACAACGTACATGGCAATCTTAATCTCATGAAGACAAATACATGCAAGTGTTGACGAGTATTATTTTTTTGGCCTTAATGATGCTGGTCTACCCTTTTCGTCACAGAGCTCCCTTCTGTCTCTGTGAACGTCCCCTCTATCTTGGGTCCGTCTGTGCACGCTCTGTGGTAGGACTTGTGTTTGAATGTTTCTGTGACCCTGGTGTATGTGGCTTCCACTATGACACATCATTTGACTCCCATAGTAAAATAAGAAAATTATAACGGAGGGTTTTCCAAAACTGATGGCAGTACGTTTTGTTCTGCCTGACCCTTCCTTCGTGCTGCCATGGTGACAGTCCCCGAAAAATAAAATACAAATCCGGCAGACGGCAACAGCACGCAGGCACAATTCATCCCTACCTCTGCTTTGCTGGTGCGTTCCTTGTGATGTCAGCCCCAGCGTGATTCATTCTATAGGCATGCAAGAAGAGCTTTTGTGAGCCTTTGGTACAAGTGCAAGCTTTCAGGGGCTCCACCCTTACACTAAAGCCGCTCCCCAAGCCCAGATGAGCCCAGCTTGCTTTATTTATCCTGGCAAATTGGATGGCAGTCTGTGGCTGGTTTGTTGGCACCAAGACTGTATGAACATCGTTTAACCTTTTAGACTAATGAGAGCTCGGCTCACCTCACTGACCATCAACCCTTTGTGACTATTAAACCCGTACCTGCTGGATCTTCCCTGGGATGCCGGCGTCCCGGGTTTTGCAGAGCAGACATGTGATTCTTCCCCACGCCACCAGTTTTCTCTTGCTGGTTTCTGCGTTTGCGAGCAGTAGCCCTGGAGACTCTGAATCACTGGCCCGGGCTGAGAGGCCAGTCTGCGTCCCATTGTTACCTTCAGACCTCTGCGGTTCTTTCTTGCAGACACCTGGGGGGAAGGCTCTGTGTCTAGGTGTCCTCGTGATGCCCCGGGTCCCTCCAGGTGGCCACGTGTGCACCAAATCAGTGTTCCTGCATGCAGCTTTGCAGGCCAGTTGGGCCTCTGCCCCTGGGCCACGGTAGTCTGAGTGGACTTTATGGGGCTTTGTTACAACAGGCAGGTTTTCTTGGTTGGTGCTTTATTGCCTCTACTTGGACCAACTCACGGGGGTTTTAGAGGAGGCTAATAAACGTTCAACAATCTGCAATCAGCACATGCTTGGGATTATGATGACGGGATCTTGAAATCAAAATCAAAACCGCCCGTTTTCCCTCCTCATGTGCATGGCCCAGACTCCACACTGTTTGCCCCAGCTGCCGTGGGGCACTTGCCCCATACCCATGGCTGTCTTCTTTGTGTATCTTTGGCTCAGAGCATATTCATGAATATCTAACTACCCCAACAAGCTAAACTTCAAAATAAGAGGGTCAGTAGAAAAAATTTTTAACATAATTGTTTCTGAATCTGCTGACTTTAAATGGACATCTTGTCATTTCTAAATATTTGCTCAATACTTTCAATCCACCATCTAGAAAAAGAACTTCTAAAGGGACAGCATTAAAGTGGAGAACTTTCAATCCTCTTACTCTTGTTGAAGGAGATACATCACCCTTAGTCCCTCAGACCCAAATATTTTTTTGATATTGATATTTCTTTTTTTAATTTCAATTCAATTAGCCAACATATAGAGCATCATTAGTCTCAGATGAAGTATTCCACAATTTATCAGTTGCGTATAACACCCAGTACTCATCCCATCACGTGCCCTCCTTAATACCCATCACCCAGTTACTCCATCCCCCACCCACCTTCCCTCCTGCAACCCTGTTTGTTTCCTAGAGTTAAGAGTCTTTCATGGTTTTTTTCCCTCTTTGATGACTTCCCATATTTCTTGTTTTCCATGCAATCACCAAATCCTAAAGACTCTTCCTGTCTGATATTTCTCAACTTTCTTTCCTTCTTTCTATTTTTGCTCAGACCACCTTAAACTAAACCTTCATTAATCCTAATCTAAATTATGACAATTGTCTCCTGACTAATTTTACCAGGAGCCCAGTTAATTTTTCCCAATGGGAATCAATCCAACTCGCCATCCCTTGCAATTAATTTTTTAAAAATTCATTAGTGGTCAAATAGTCTATGGTAGGTGGCTTAAAACAAGCAAAGCAAAAAAAACTTACAACTGTTCCATGTTGACTATCCAATTCATCCCAATATGGAACAGACTTCACAACACAGCACAAGGGGTGTCTCTGGGGTTCTCTGGTACCCACATTCCAGGAAATCCACATCCAAGCTAAACTGAACCACTGCCTGTTTCCCAAGGCACCAGGCCTCTGCAACCCCGTGTCTTGCTCAAGCTACTACTCTGCCAGAGATACTTTCCTTCCACTTGTGTTTGGCCAAATCTTAACCATCTGTGAGTCATCCTCTTCCTAAGACCTCTTTTTTCTCTAAATTTATTCCCCATTTATAACTCTCCCATGTAATCATGCTAATGAGCATTTAGTAGGAGGTCTACTCTCTCATCAGGGTCACTGGGATGTCTGCCTTATTTTCTCCATGAAATAGTGAATTGTTATCAATAGCAGGTGTTCAGTAAATATGAGGAGATGTGAATGAATGAAACATGTATATGTAACAATATTGAATTATCCTTCTGTCTAGCTGAGGACCTCCATGCAAGATGGACTAACCTTGGGATAAAGGTTTGATCTCAAAAGGAAACTCACTTCGTAAACACGTCAGGCTGATGTTCATCAGGTATTAAAACAACAAACAGAATAAAAATGGTGCCTTCGTCACATAAACCCTCAATAAAGTAAAACCAGTTGCTATCTTGAGTTGCTTACAAACACAGGACAGATCTGGGAAAGAAAAAAAGTTTGCAAGAACCTAAACACACACACATGCAGAATTTGAGTAGGAAGTGAAGGAATATGAATTATTTCAATTTATGCTGTTATTTTGTTCCGTTTTCAAACCATGTGGAACTCATTCATTGTCTTTTCCGTAGAGCACTCTGGTACAGAAAGAGAATGATTTATCTGGAAACCAAAAAGGCCAGACTGGATGGTAAGCTGACTTCTGAGAAGGTGAATGTGTGGAGCTTCAACAAGAAGAATCTTTAGAGAGAGATGGTGGGCACTGAGGATCTCCTGTGAATTCCACTATAAATGTTCTACACCATCCATCCCTTTGATCTCAGATCTCATTCAAAGTCATGAACATTGATTCCTCAATTCTATGGTTTGGACATGCTTAATGAAGCGGATTCTGTTTATTTTGGTAACTGTTTAAAAAAAGGGAGGAGCCTCTCTGTATTTGATGTAGATAACTCCAGTTAGGAAACAGTTGTTTATGTATTTATGGAGTGGATCGAAAGTCCTGTAAAGTGACAAGGTCCGAGCTGATGCATCATTTCCTCAGGGAGCTCCTGGTCTGACTATATATGTGTGTTACAAACTCTGAGAGTGTCCTCTTCTTTATATTACTTATCACAACTGTGTCCATCAACCGATTACTGTTGAATCTTTGCACTCGTTATTAACATTTTTATCATGCTTTTGTCACCTTGTTTGGCACACAGAATATGGTCAAAAGATACCTATTGAATAAATGCATGAATGAGATATCCTCTATAATAAGTGATGGGCTAAGAAAACCAGCTCTCAAACACACATGCTCTGATTTGTAGTGTTTGCCCATTTCCATGGTGTAAATCCTCCACTGTGGTTGATTTCAAGCTACACCATGGTTGAACAGACGGCTTGCAGAACTCCTGGATGTTTGATCATTGGCTCCTCAGGCCAAGATAAGCCTCTCTGGTGCACGACTCATTCACAGTGATGTGAATGTGGTCTTTGATTTATTCAACACCCCTTCTCAACAAAAGAACACACTTCATAATTCAGAGTCAGAAAGATTATTCTTAAATGTGGTGAACATTTGCTTCAGGCTGCCTGGTGCGGGTTTTCTTGAGTAGAAAAGCGCTCAATTGTTCTTGCAGCATCTGGCAGAACCAGAACCAGATTTAGAACCAGAGGTCTGAGGGTAACCTAGGGAAGGCTGCTCCATAGACCTTTTCCTTCTGCAAGAATCAGAAATGTTGCCAACCATTAATCTGAAACCTATAGCCAGTAGACTGGAACAAGAGAAATAAATAAGAAATACAACTATGGAGAGGAAAATAAACTCCAAGTGTTCACAGGCAATATCATCCTTTAAATAGCTTAGCTTAAAATGATGCAGATAAAAAAAAAGACCTCCATAAGAAAATTTAGCAAAAGTGTTCGAGAATTCTATGCAGGAAAGAGCGGACCATTTCTGATACAGAAAGACGCTTATAAACAGAGGCACAACTTATGACCTTGCATGGGAAGACACACATATAAAACATATATTAATATATAATACATAATAACATATGTAAAAATACCTTAAAAATATCACCAAAAATTCATGTATTTAAGACATTCTGGTTGAAATCTCAATCAATTTTTGTTATGAAATTTTTTAATGAAATTTATCTCAAGGCAAAAGTGGGTAAGAATACAAATGATAATAAGAAAAAGATTAAGAAACTTGCACTGTCGTATTAAAACATGTTATAAAATACTCTGCAATAGGCCAGGGGAAACAAATACAAGTTCAACTTCTATCCCCAGGGAAATGCTAAATTAATATGTGGCATTAGAATAATTGGTTTAATATTCAGACCAAAGAAGGTTAGATTTTCACCTCATACCACAGAGTCAAGTAGGTTCCACATGTTTAATGTTTTGATATTTAAAAAGGAAAAATATTATAAGAGCAAGTAGGGGAATATCTGATCTCAGAATGAAGAGAAGCTTTCTAAACAGAAGGGGGAAACCAGGAAAACATGACAGACACAGCTACCAACAATTAAAAAACTTCTGTACTTCCAAAAAAAAAATTCAGTTGTACAAACAAATTTGAAAGGAAAACGATGAATGGCAAAATATCACAAAATATCTGCTACATGTAGGACATTAACGCCTGATGGAGCATTTGCTATATTTAGGATGTGTGAACGCCTTCTTATGTAAATTATTCTTATTACTCAAAAACCAAAGTCTAAACAGCTCAACAGAAATGTGGGGACAGGGTGTGTGGGTGGCTCAGTCGTTAAACGTCTGCCTTCGGCTCAGGTCATGATCCCAGGGTCCTGCGATCGAGTCCCACATCGGGATCCCTGCTCGGCAGGAAGCCTGCTTCTCCCTCTCCCACTCCCCCTGCTTGTGTTCCTGCTCTCGCTATCTTTCTCTGTCAAATAAATAAATAAAATCTTTAAAAAAAAAAAAAAAGAAATGTGGGGACAGGCTAATGAACGCTTGCTTTAGGACACTGCCAAGTTATGTAGTTTGCTAATTAATATGCATGAACGATAGAAAGAACATACTTCTTTTCTAAGTACCAAATTAGAAGCTGTTAATATGATAGCAAGTCTTGGGCATCAAGTGTGGGGAAGTCTTTCTGTCATATGCCAGTGTGGGGACATAGAAATTGGAAACCCTTTGGCAAGAACCTCAGATACATTCACATCCTCTACTGTGGCAATCCTACATCACAGAATTTCAGAGATTAATGGCAGTTTCTTGGCAGAGATGGACAAAAAATATGAAACGATCCAGATGTCCACCAAGATAGGATGAAACACTTTATGGTGCATGCATGGAATGGGATATTAGTCCCATGAATGACACTGGAGTAAGAAAATCATAGATTGTTATGGAAAATAAGTGGACTTTAAACCACATGGTTTGGCACCTAAACAGAACTGAAATTTCATATATATATATATATATATATTATATATTAATAATTTTCGTTGGCACGTACACTTACCCATATGTGAGCACATTCAGTGTATTTTGAGTAATGGGATTGTGAATGATTTTCATTTATTCCTTTTATCTATATTGCTGTATCTTACCTATAACATTTATAATATGAAATAAAGGCTTTACAAAAACTCACTGTAGTACAAACCTTATGTGTGAAAACAGTAGAAAGGTGGTCTTTCTCCCCCCAATGGCCCCCAATCTGCCTTCCTTCTGGCCAATTCCTTCTGGCCCTCTAGCAACCTGGCCACATGGTGGGTGGCCTTTTGTGCACTTTTCTGGTTTCTGCTGGAAGGCTGTCAAGAAAGATTACTTTCCCCCATTTGAGATGTACTAAATCCAGTATTTTCTGTAGGAAAAAATCTTCTTGTTTGTTTTATTTTTTTATTAGTTTAAATCCTGGCTTGACAAAGGTCTCCTTTCCCAGAATCAACAATAAGAAAATGAAACTGCAGTGGGTACCAATCCTTCCCTCTGAAAATTGTGTTTTTAATCTTCCTTTTACTATTTATTTAAAATAGACCTCAACCTCCTATCATCATCCAGAAAGAAAAATAGAAAAAAAAAGCTTTTACACAGAATCTATTTTTATAATCATTCAGAGCCAAATCCTGAGGAATACCATAACCTCCAGCATCTTATTCAATGTACCATTGAATTATTTTGACATATTGCACAAAAGCTTATTGAACATAAAATAATAAAAGGGACTTTGTGATTCTTTATGTTATATGTGAAATCCCTTCAAGATTTTGTTTCTTTGCTTTTTATTATTATTTTAAAATTCACGTTGCCAGACGTTAACAGAAAATAGCCTGTTTTTTTTTGTTGTTGTTGTTCCCTTCCAAAAGCAGCATGTCTATGTTTTCTTTTTCATAACAGAGAGGTCGAATTCAGTTTTCACTAACACATCCCTGCTCTCAAGGCACTTTATGGCTTTTTAAAAACTTAAAATATACTTTTCTCTTTCTGTTTCTTAAATGATCAAGAGATAGGGCCTCAGAGTCTGGATGTTTTGACTAGAGCATTGTAGAAAATTTTAATGTAGGGCGCCTGGGCGCCTCAGTCGGTTAAGGGTTTGCCTTCGGCTCAGGTCGTGATCCCAGGGTCCTGGGATCAAGCCCCATATTGGGGGCTCCCTTCTCATTGGAGATCCTGCTTCTCCCTCTCTCTCTGCTGCTGCTTGTGCATTTCTCTCTCTCTCAATAAGTAAATTTTTTAAAAAAAATCTTTGAAAATAAAAAGAAAATTTTAATGTATGCCTTGTTTAAAAATCCACCTGAAATACTGGCCTGGACTGCAGGTGATCTTTCTCTGGGGCTCACAGATGGGAGAAATGTGGGATCGCCCTTCCACTAGCTCCTTGATCTAGAAGAAATCATGAATACTTGAAGTCCTCTCATACATTTTAAATCGCAGCATGTGAGAGGGATTTTGAGAATTACAACTCATGTTCAAACTTGAGTTATCCTCTCTGCCCATCAAGATGATCATAATAACGATAAAGGTAAGAGTAGCTGGTTTTTCCACATTTCCATAGAAAGCTTTTTCCAGATATTACCTCATTTAGACATTGCAGTGTTTTTGTGGCTCATGGTCTTTTGTGGGACTATGCTGTGGGTAAAATAAATGGTTTAATCTCTTATGTGGGACCGTCCTATGGGTAGAATGGGTAGAATAAACTTCAGCCTTGCAGGGGCATAAACCCAAGAAGCATGGGTCTCTGCTTTCAAGAGCATCATGTTAGCCTGGAAGGGAGACACCTGATTGGTGAGAATTAGTCACATGACCCCATCTGGAGGCAAGGGAGCCTGGGAAAGGTGGTGTATCCTTTCTTCTTCATCAGCTTAACCTGGAAGGGAGACATATCATTGGTGAGAATTAATCATATGACCCCACCTGGGTGCAAGGGAGACTGGGAAATGTGGTGCATCCTTTCTTCATCAGCTTAGACTGAAAGAAGACACCTGATTGGTGAGAATTAGTCACATGACTGGATCTGCAGGCAAGGGAGCCTGGGAAAGGTGGTGTAACCTTTCTTCTTCATCGGCTTAGCCTGGAAGGGAGACATATCATTGGTGAGACTTGGTCACATGCCCGTATCTGGATGCAAGGGAGACTGGGAAATGTGGTGCATCCTCTCTTCATCAGCTTAGACTGAAAGGGGACACCTGATTGGTGAGATTTAGTCACATGACCCCATCTGGAGGCAAGGGAGCCTGGGAAATGTAGTCTGTGCCTGGGAAACTGCACTTCACCAACATTCTGCAATATGGCAGCAGATGCGTGAGGCTTCAGGGATAGCTAATCACCTTTGAGTCATGGAAATCACATTCTTATCAACATCTTAGCAAGGGAAGGGAACTACGAGCCAGATTTAGATCCAGGCTACCGTCTGTGGCAAGGCTGCTTTTTAAAAATGTCTTCTATGTACTAAAATGGGATAGCATATCAAATAAAATATCACCAAGATTTTTTTAATTCCTTTTTTTGGGGTTGAAAATGTTTACAGAGTTAAGTTTTCCCTCCTATGTGTGACTTTTGAAATTATCCAGATCTACACTTGGAATCCCATCTGTTCATTTCTCCATCTCTTGTTACATATTCTAAGAGAAAAAGACCTTTAAAATAAGAAATAATTATTGAGACTATATTAAGATGTGTGAAAGGGGCTGGAGACCACTCAGGATTGTGGCATTCTCCTTTATGGATGGAAGGCTTTTCATACGTAAGAGTTATCTGCTCCAATGAGGTACAGTTGGTGGGGCAATGAGTCCTGAAAGGGGCCAGGTATATTTTTACGGTGTGTCGACAAGGTGTAGCTAGGCCATAGTGCGCACACTGTGAGATTTATGCAGACATTTTGGATAGTAAAATATTCAGCAGGAAATTTAAAAATTGATTTAGTAGTCTGCTCAAATATGAGTCCTTGAATCTTGAATCCCAATATATTCATACATATATAATTTTATATCGATTTGTATATATTTTATACATTTATATATTATGTACTCTATCTACGTACCCCTCTCTCTCTCCTCTGTTTTCTCACTGCTTTGCTCTCACATCTCAACGTGTTTCTGACAGTCCAGACCGGGACTGGACTTTCTTTTTACACAATCAAAAGGTGTCATAGGGTTTCTAAAACAAAACAAATGCTTTTTTAATCTTTCAGATGATTGACGCTACCCTAATATGTGGTAGGCACAGCTGCAGGATTTTTTTTTAAATAGGACTTTTGACCATTGTCCCATGATCCATATGTTATCTCAGTGGTTTTCCTAATAATCCTATAAAGTGAGTGGTGTCGTTGTCATCTGATAGACAAAGAAATGGAAGCTCACGTAGATCACACCTAGGTTCCCACAGCTGTTAAGCGACAGAACCTAAATTCATTCCCACATCTCATTGATTCAAAGCCTTGTTAGTCCCCCTCCATTCTAATAAGCCTCATGGTTGAGCATAACCCAACCTAGCACACAGGTTGCTTCTGGTTCTCGTTCTGCTACATGGCTCTGGATGGGCAGGTCACAGCCAAAGTCACACGGTGTAGGAGCAAACCATATCATCACTAAGAACTCTTCCTCAGAATTCAAGTCTTCCAAGAGCATTTGTGAAGCCTAAATCGAATGCAGTGTGTAACATGCTTTGGAAACCACAGCTACTTTAAAGGCTCCGGAAATAAAAGCTTAAGCATGGAAATAGCAATGCATATGAACTACATGCAGTGGGCAAGTCTCTGTTCTAAGCACGGTATTTTCTATCTTAACAATTACCTATAAAGTGGGTGTGCAGTGAGCTTCCTCTTTCTCCCAAGTCTGGAAACATAAGCACAGGAGCTTAAAAAACACATACCGAGGTTTGGATGTCTATATGGGGAGGAGGACCCTGCAACATGGTGGAAATGAGCATATTAGATCCCCCCACAGAGCTTTAAACCATAAGAAAATGCACAGTGGGCCGTGGCAGTTTCCCAGGCACAGACTACATTTCCCAGGCTCCCTTGCCTCCAGATGGGGTCATGTGACTAAATCTCACCAATCAGGTGTCCCCTTTCAGTCTAAGCTGATGAAGAGAGGATGCACCACATTTCCCAGTCTCCCTTGCCAGACCACCTATTGACTCTCGGCACTAAACCCACCACTTGTTCATCTCAACCTTGACAGATTATAACCACAGAGGCTTCTCCCTCAAAGATTCTAGTTTAATTGGTTAAAGATATGGGTTGGTGTATTGGGTTGAATGATGGCCCCACAGAAGATATGTCCACATCCTAGACCCTGAAACCTATGAATGGACCTTACTTAGGAAAATAATCTTTGAAGACATAATTAGGTAAAACATCTCTAGATGAGCTTGTCCTGGATTATCCAAGTGGACCCTAAATTCCATGACAGGTGTCTTTATAAGAGACAGAAAAGGAGACACAGACACAGAGGAGAAGCCACGTGAAGATGGAGGCAGAGATGGGAGGGATGCGGCCACCAGCCCAGGGATGCCTGGAGCCCCAGAAGCTGGGGGAGGCAGGAAGGACCCTCCCTGGAGCCTCTGGAGGTGGGGAGCCTGCACTGCCCGGGTCTCAGTGGCCCTGCCCTGCCTTGATCCTACACATCTGGTCCCCAGAACTGGGAGATCATAAATTTCAATTCTTTTAAGCACCCCCCGAATTGGTGGTAATTTGTTACACCAGTCCCAGGAAGTGATCACACCAGGACGTGAGGAATTTTTAATCTCCCCAGGTGATCACAACACGAAGCAAAGGAGGAGAACCACTGGCTTCTTAGGATGTAACAAGGTTAACTCTGTTAGGAAGGCTGAATGGCCAGACACTCAGGATGGAGTTAAAATGACCTTTGGGCTTTCCTTTCCAGAAATATCGGGTCCTCCTGGAACCCAGAAACTCACTGTACTGCCCATAGTTTGGGCCTACTTGATAAAAAAGTGCAGAAAAAGTGCCACAGGATGCAACATCCTGCGGTCTGGATTTAGTGGCAGGATGGAGGCATCCCTCCTCACATCTAGACTCCAGTCCAGCTTCCCTGGAATGAGAGCTGCATGTGCCATTAGAAACCAAATCTTAAAGAGAATCGCCTGGGTTGGGTTTTGTTTTCCAGTGAAGCCCTGGGAGCAATCAAAGATGGACAACTGACTGCTAGCTAAGGATTTTGCTTCAGCATGCAGATTTACAAGCACATATAGCAGATGTTAGAAGTTTGTGGAGAGCGGGAGTGGGGGGAGACTATCTCTTAGTTAACATATTATCTATAGATCATAATAGAACCATGTGTGATTCCAATTAATGATCTGAAGTCACACACATCCCCATTCTGGGCAAACTGATTTAAGTGTGTTTGCTCCTGGGGGAGTGGTCCTTGTCTCCCAGCCATCTCATTCTGCCCTGCCATCAATCTTATGATTTCTTAGTCATAAAGATGTTGCTTACCCTTCCATCTGATGTGGCCTTTGAGTCCCCTGGAATCCTGAAATCTTTCTGAACCACATGTAATGAATCTGAATGTCTCAGGGTTGTATTAAGCTGACCTGTACATTTGTTTTACATCCTTTGAGAAGACAATAAGTGCAGACCATCAAATGCCTCTTCCTGCCATCCTAGCTTGCCTACAGTGGGATGTGGCAAGTCCTTAAGGGCGTACATTGAGCCCACCTACGGAAGTGTATCTATCTATCTACCCATCCATCATAGCTATCTGTGCATCCTTCCATCCTATCTATGTATCTATCTATCCACCCATCCATCTATCCATCCATTCATCTATCTCTATATCTATCATCTATCTATCTATCTATCATCTATCTATCTATCATCTATCTATCTATCTATCTATCTATCTATCTATCTATCTATCTATCATCTATCTGTCTATCATCTGTCATCTTCATCTTCATCACCATCATCCTCCATATATCTAACATCTATGGCAGTGGTTCTCAACTAGAGACAAATTAGCAGTAGCATTTGACAGTATCTAGAGCCAACTTTTAGTTGTCACACCTAGAGCGGGGCGTGCTACCAGCATCTATGGGGTAGAGACCAGGGATGCTGCTCAAAACCCTACAGGGCAGAGGACGCCCCACCCCACAGAGTCATCAGCCCCAGATGGGTGCAGAGGTTGAGAAGCCCTCTGGCTGAAGCTCTGTGTGTGGAGCATGAACTCTTGAGGCAGGATGTGTTTCCTACACATCTGGGTACTCGCAGGGCCCCTCCCTGTATCTGGCACACACTAAAGGCCGTGTGGATATATGTGAGCAAATGCCTGAGCTAATGAGTGAGACGCCGTCTGTGCATCCCACAGCGTCATGAAAAGCCAAGCTTCTTGCTTCAGTGCCTGCCGTTCATTAAAGATTGACAATCACTGTCCTTCTGTCAATACTGCCAGTCATGTTCTTCCCAAATCTTTCTGTTGACTTTTGTTTTTCCTCTTCAGGGAAGCACAACAATGACTGATATTCGTATTTGAGGAAGGCTAGTGCATGTACCCCACATGTGGTTTTCCTAAAGAAAAGTTCATGAGGGATTTGCTAATAAGGCACCACATGCCCATCCCCAGACCGTCTTGCTCCATATTGGAACTGTCGCCCCCCGGGACCGAGGGATCCCACCCTGAATTCCTGTCAAATACATCGTTGGAGCCACTGCCTTTGACTCTGTTTCCTTGCCTGCTATACCCTTGCAGAAAATAGAATAATGCTAATGTGGTGGGGAAAAAGCAGTTTTTGAAAATTGCGCTTTACCTGCAAAATCACTTGAAATGCCCTTGCCCTGGAAAATAGTTTTATCATTGCCCGGTTATTTGGAAAATATTATTTTATTATCAAATGTACATTATATTGACCTTAAAAATACAGTAAAGCAGTCATGGGGATAACATGTGTCCTATTTTCCATGAGCACACATTGATGGGGGGTGGGGGGTGGGTGGGGGAGACACTTCCTGGCTTTTCCAGGAGGCTCTGGATTCATTGTGCAGGGTCACGGCTTAGCTCTCTCCTGCCCTCTCCCCCGACTTCAGCTCTCAGGATAAATCCACAAACAAGGAAATTCAATACCCCAGCCTCCCATACCATAGGGTTGCTGGGGAATGTAATATAATAGCGGTTACTGAATTTGCTCAAGGAAGTATAGGGGATTTGTTTTTACAATTGTATTTCCATGCCTGCTCTCATGTATCCAAGTCTTGTAAAGACCAATAATTTATTATTTTTAATGAGACAGAAAGCATTTCTTTCTTTCTAGCCTCATCGTCTGATTGGAAAGAAAATATAAAATGTCTTTATGTAAGACATTATATAAAAAGTGAGTTCCAGGGAGAAAGTGAGTTCCATTATATAAAAAAGTGGGTTCCATATAAAATGGTAGCTGTATTGTATGAAACATGTACGTTACAAAAACATCAGTCACTGTGGTTCTAAGCCCTTATAGGGCAAGCTGGAGTTCTAAAGTGACAGGAAGTAAGTGAAAGACGGGTAGTCATTCTAGAACATTCTATCATATTAAGACTGCAGCAGGTTAACTAGGGGATGCATCTTCAACGGGGCAACAAGGCACTGGTCATCTCTACGGTTTATTTTCAGTGAGTGCTCCTTAGGTGTGCCAAGACGCCCAGTAAAGCATAGACGTGGCGTCTGCAATGTTCGCCCACCTCCGGTGAAACGCCCCAGAGGCGCAGGCGGCATGCCGTAAACATCAACCAAAGTCCCCGGAGAGGCTGAACCGTCCTTCCTGCGTCTGCATTGCTTCCTTTCGCCGACAAGGCATAGGTCAAAGTCAACATGAACCTGAAACCCAGCTGGGGGCCACCGTGCACCATGACGGATCAGTTAAGAGTTCTGGCCATCCGGCCGCGGCAGCTTCCCTTACCAATGACGCTTTGTTCTGACTTTCCAAGCAATGGCCGTGGAGTCCATGTCCCGGGGGTGGCGTTTCAGTAGACGTGGATATAAGTAGTCTTTGAGTCAGTGCCTAGGATGTTCTTTGCGGTGCACTTGTAGAAGCCTGCGTCTCTGTGTGTGGCCTGCTGGATGGTCAAGGAGCCTTGGGGATGAAGGAATCTGTTCCCATAGAGACGGGCCTGCGCCCCGGCGGTAAGGTGCGATTTGTCTGGCAGGTCCCAGGTGATCTCAGCTTTGGGAATCCCCATGGCCATGCAGTTCATCTTGACGGTGTTCCCGGGCCGCGTGTAGATGACGGGCGTTGGCTCACTGGTGATCCGGGGAGGGTACGCTATCACGATAACTGGAAAGTTCATGACGGAAGGGCCGTACTCAGTGTCCACCTTGCACACGTAGGTCCCCCTGTCGAACACGGAGGCGTCACGTACCGTGAGGGTGCCGTTTTCCCAGAGGGAAAAGCGCCCCCGTGTTTGGGGGCCCTCTAAGAGCAAGGTGTTGGGGAGTGTCCAAGAGAAGCGAGCCGGCCGGCCCCTTGGAGGGATGCAGTGCAGCTGCAGGGTCTCCCCATTGATGATGCTCACCAGATGGTGATACTGGTTACTGGTCTCGGGTTTCAGCCCCACCTTCAGAGAGACCAGCCTCTCCGTGTAGCCGGCAGAGTTCCGGGCCACGCAGCGGTAAGCCCCGGCGTCCACGGAGGAGAGGCTACTGATGTGCAACATGCCATCACTCTTATGGTAGAACCTCTGCAGCTGCTGGCCGCTCTGGAGCTCCGTCCCATTGGGAAGGACCCACAGCAGGGTGGGCGTCGGGGTCCCTGCGGCCGAGCAGTTGAGACTGATGGTGTGGCCGGCCATGGCCGTGATCTTCTCGCTGACAGGGTCATGGAAGATGGGCTTCTCCACGGGCTCCAAGACAGTGAGCTGGACAATCAGCCTGGCTTCCCCTCCCTCGTTGCGGCCAATGCATGCCAATTGCACGGAGTCGCTCTTCCTGAGACTCCTGATGTCCAGCGTGCCGTTGCGATGGATGGTGATCCGATTCCCATAGTAGGGGGCCGGCAGAACCACGCCCTCGGGAAAGGCCCACAAGACTCTCGGGGTGGGGATGCCTTCTGCCTGGCAGTCAATGAGTTTGCGGCTCCCGCCGGCAGCGATCTCCCGCACGGTGGTGATGGCGTTGGGGTTCCCGTTGATGGTGGGCGACTGGACGTTGACATGAATCCAGACGGTTTTCCTGTCCTCCCCCGCGCTGTTCCTGACCACACAGGTATAATTACCGCTGTCTGAGCGCTGGGCTTTCTGAATGAGGAGAGTGCCGTCCTCATATATCTGGTACTTATCAGAGGAGGCGGGGATCAGCCTGTTGGTTGGAGAAAGCCACGTCACCTTGGGCGTGGGCTCCCCTTTGGCTTCACAGGCCACGGTGACCACGTCGCCATAGGGGACCTGGACCACGGAGTACGTCTTGTTCCGGATGGCGGCGGGCTCAGTCACCACCTTGACCCGCACCCTCATCTCATCCTTACCAACCTGGTTTTCGGCAAAGCAGGTGTAATCCCCTTCCTCCCGCATGCCCACCTCATTGAAGTAGAGGGTCCCATTGTTGAAAACCACGTAGCGCTTGGTACGGCCACCGCCGTCATCAGACTGCATGAAGGAGTTGACCAGGCTGCCATCCGGGAGGCTCCAGGAGATCTCAGGGTTGGGAAGCCCAGTGGCCACACAGTCCACCTTCAGGTCACCCCCGTAGAAGACCTTGTGGTCATTTTCCTCCTTGTGCTCAATCTTGGCCGGTTTCATGACCACGTTCACCTTGAGCACGACAAAGTCGTCTCCAACCTTATTCCGGGCAACGCACAGGTAATCCCCTGCATCTTTGTCCGTGACGGATTTCACCACCAGGGTCCCATTGGCGAACACCTTGATTCTGGTGTCAAAGCTGACCGGAAAAAAAAGAAAGAGGAGGATGTCAGTCTCCCGTATGCTCTATCCTGGCTTTAGGTCACCGGAACAAAATGAAAACATGTGGTTCTGGAAACTATCTGGGCACGTGGCTGCTACTGCGAAATGTCACATTGGTTCTGCAGCCTGGAGGGGACTGCGTTGGACTGCATTCACAGGCGGAAATCATTGATTTACCACAAATAAGAAGTCGACTCGGTAAGAGTCTGACCTTTGGCTGGCCTGGCCCCTGACTCAAGGATGTGAAAGGCAGTCAAAGACTTCCAGCCTGTTAGTGTGGGTATACGTACATCTCGTATTTGCAGGGCGGTCAGGGCTCAGCTTACAGTAATGATAAGATCAGGCAAAATGTGACAGCCATGGAGAGAATGAATCTGAGTGAACTCAATAAAGAAGTGGAGTTCTTCCTGAATAAAATGCTTCAGCTGTTTATCCTTGATAATCTTGTATTATATTATCTCCCATTATGAGGCAAGAGACTGCCAAGTGGCTACTCTATGCACTGTGTAATTGGGGTTATTCCCAGAGTTTTAATGCTAACATTGGGTTCTTTAGAACATGGCAATATTGATGTGACGTCTTCTTCCCTAGAACTTGTACCTAAAGCTGGATGACATTTCACCAGCCAGCACCCCAAGCCAGCGTTCCATTCCCCCATGTGAAATGATGACATTGGACCTAAGCCCACACATCTCTGGGTTAATAGTTCAAAAGCTTTTCAGTTTAAAGGAGCCGATAATGGGGAGAACAATAGGAAGGTCTTCACTATGTATGTGACCTTTTCTTAAATATTGAGGTGTCCTTGCGTGTCAGACTAACATAACATAATAAAATTAAATTAAATTAAAAAAAAAAGAACTCATGTTTTGAATAAGAGGTGGAAAGACTTGGGAGGTTCTTCCTTTAGAAGTGTCCAGACTGAAAAATCTCGATTACACATAATTTATAATGGTGGTATTGGAGAAGGAGGGGGTTAAATTTAAATGCATAAATAAGGGGCGCCTGGGTGGCTCAGTCGGTTAAGCGTCTGCCTTTGGCTCAGGTCGTGATCCCAGGGTCCTGGGATCGAGCCCCATGTTGGGCTTCCTGCTCCGCGGGGAGTCTGCTTCTCCCTCTCCCTCTGCCTGCCGCTCTGCCTACTTGTGCTCTCTCTCTATCTCTCTGTCAAATAAATAAATAAAATGTTTTTTAAAAAAAATAAAAATAAATGCATAAATAATTCCTGAACTTTGCATTATTTGAACAGCGTGTGTGGAACTGTGTTGTAGAGTTACCAAAAAAAAAAAAGAAAAAAGAAGAAGAAGAAGAAGTCTGCCTATGGTTGAATCAACCTGATTATTGTGAATAAAATACAAACAACTACTAACAATGACCAAATAAACTGTTTTGTTGGCCGCAAGTGCAAATCAAGTCAACATAAATCAGTAGGAGAGGAGCAGACAAAGATATTTCAATGTGTCTTAGAGTTTAGAATCCAAAACTTTGTGCAGTAGCTCATGTCTGCCAGCATTTTGAAACTTCAAAGTGGTGAGTCCTAGCCTCGGTCATAATCACAATCCATGGAGCAACCCAGAAACACAGACATGCCTACCCACCGCTGGGCATCGGGCTTCAAGAAAAGTTCCAATATCTGTATTTTTAAATAGTCCCAATGTGAAGGGAAGGCACAGAGCCCGCTCTTTTATAAAACTCACATGGGTTGTTTAATCGCACTTTCCAAAGAATGTAATTAGTCCAAATTTAGTAATAATGAAGCCACAGAGACGGCGATTTATGATTTATGGGGAGATACTAGTAGAACGGTTCACATTCGTAGTGGGATCACATTCTTTTGCTGCCATTCATTCAACACTGCCTGAGCTGTGCCAAAAAGAGCTGAAAACAGTTCTTCCGCACATGGCAGTACATCTGCCGAGCTGGGAGATAGTCCAGGGAAAACTGCGTACGTGGTATTCTGGATGGAGTGTGCAAGGTTCACTAGGCACCACCCAACTGTCTAAAGTTAACAGGCTGCAAGAAAGCGCGTTTGCCTTCTTCCTGCATTGGAAAGAGAGGGGGGAGGCCAGGCACAGCTGCTCAGAGCCCCTGAGCGCTGGCTTCCCTCCCTGCGTCCTGGGTGGGACGGATGTCCACATGCATTCCTGCCTGAGCTGCCGGGCTGTGGATGCTGGAGACACACCATAAGCCAGGGTTTCTCCACCACGTTCCATTTTGCCAACCATTGTCTCTGTGCTCTGTATCTTGAGACATGTATTGAAGAGACATTGGCACTTTTGGATCTAGCCCATGGTTTCTCAGCCTGGGCACTGCTGATATCTGGGGCTGGATGACTCTCTGGGGTGGGGCTTCCTGGGCACTGTAGGGTGCTGAGTAGCATCCCTGGTCTCCACCTACCAGATGCCCGTGGCAGCTTCCACTCTAGTGTGACAACCAAAAATGTTCCCAGTCATTGATGAGTGTTCCTGGTGGTGCCATCTGTCTAGCTGAAAACCACTGCGATAGATAGATAGATGATAGATAGATAGATGATAGATAGATAGATAGATAGATAGATAGATAGATAGATAGATAGATAAGATGGATGGATAGATGGTTGGATGGATGGATAGATGGATGGATAGATGGTTGGATGGATGGATAGATGGATGGATAGATGGATGGATAGATGGTTGGATGGATGGATGGATAGATGGACAGACAGATAGATGATAGATCAATTGTGTTTCATGCTAGGTCAGAGTGTCTCAGCCTGGGCACTCCTGACCGTTGAGCTTGGATGACTCTCTGGGATGGGGCATCCTGGACACTGTAGGGCTTTAAGCAGCATCCCTGGTCTCCACCCACCACATGCCCGTGGCACCCCCATTCCCTGAGTTATGCCAATCAAAAATGTCTCCAAACATTGCGCAATGTTCCCTGGGGCCAAAATCACTCAGGGGGTTGAGAACCAGTGCTCAGGGTCCATACATGTGGGAACAGAAGGCACTGGATGAGAGAAGGTGATCTTCTTCGAAGCCAAAATAAACTGTTAGAATTCCAGTTGTGCCAACCCAGTGCCCTAGTCACCTAACCCTTTAACTTTTTTGTGTTCACACCCTTTCATTCTTAATCTAAGGCTGTTTTATGACAAGATCTGCAACTGCGTCTACAGTGTTCTGTTGAAATCATACAATACACAAAGAAGGCAACCTAAATGTGGTACCTAATATTATCACTTAACATACAAATAAATATAATCGTTAAAACAAAAGTTATTGGTTCATTTCTTTGCTTGGAGAGAGAGGGGGGCAGGAAAAGAGGAGAAAGTCCAAGTGTTTGTCCCAGTTTATAAAGACAAGATCTCACTGGGCTAAAACGAAATGTGCCCGCCTCCCCCCTCGCGGCACACACAGGGAGTCAGGTCAGTGCATCCTCGCCCCGGACACAGAGTCATTCCCTCCTCTGACCGGCCCCACGGAGAGGGCTCCCAGGATGGCCCCAGGCATGTTTTAGGGCGCCGTCCCCAGCTCCCAAAGGGGGAGCAGGAGCATTAGAGCAGTGCCCGGCGGCGAGCCAGGAGCAGGCACGTACCTGAAGAGCGAGTCCATCATGCGCTTGGACGGCAGCCGCCAGAGGATGCGCGGCCAGGGGTCCCCCGAGGCGCTGCAGTCCAGGCGGAGGGTCGCGCCGTAGCGCACGTCGGTCCTCTGCGGGGAGGTGCCCGTGATGCGCGCGTTGGCCGCCGCGCGCTGCACGGTGAGCTGCACGGTCCTGCGCGCAGAGCCCACCAGGTTGGCGGCCACGCACTCGTAGCGGCCGCTGTCCTTGGGCGCCAGGTTACGGATGTAGAGCGTGCCATTGGGGAAGACGAACAAGTTCCCGTTGATGAACTGCGAAGGGCGGATCTGGGTCCCGTCCCACAGCACCCAGCGCACGCTGGGCAGGGGCGCGGCCTTGGCGGTGCAGTGGATGTGGATGCTGAGACCCGGCGGCAGCGAGATGTTCTCCAGCTTCTCCTGGTGGATGACCGGCGGCAGGGCCGCCACGTGCAGGCGGATGGCCAGGCTGTCCGTGCCCGCCGCGTTGCTGGCCACGCACTGGTAGACTCCTCTGTCTGAGAAGGAGGCCTCTTTGATGGACAGCGTCCGGTTTTCGTGCAGCGTGACCCTGCCCTCCACGGGGGACACGGTCTGCCACACCCTCCTGTCCGGGAAAATCCAGGAGATCTGGGGGGCTGGGGTTCCCTTGGCCAGACACTCCATGGCGATCGTGTCTCCCAGGTAGACGGTGACGTCCTGGTAGTGGGAGGCGAGGATCTGGGGCTGCTGCACCGTGACGGACAGCAGGACCGCCATCCTGTCCACCCCGTGCAGGTTTTTGGCGGTGCACACGTATTGGCCTCGGTCCTGCACTTGTACCTTTCGGATGACAAACGTCCCGTTCTTCAGGACCTCGAACCGTTGCACTCTGGTGTTAGGGGTCATGAGAGCACCTGCGGGTCAAAACAGGTATAGTCAGGTTCTGCGTAGACACACCGTCTCGGGAAAAACCAAGAAGGAGGGCTGTTAGGGGTGTAGCGGAATTCTCCCCTCTATGTCCCGAACAGCAACAGCGAAGGCCAGCCCCCACCTCCAACATGGAGAAGACAGAACATTCTGTTGCACCATCTTTACACCAACGCCCCCTTCAAGCAAAGGGCAGCCAGCATGGGTTTCGTAGAGTGTTCTGGAAGCTGCCACGAGGCCCAGGCCCTCCCCAGGGGACCTCCTCGTCACTTCAGCTCCTAGAGACGCCAGCCCACCTCACTGGCACAGCTTCTGAGCTCTTGAGGTCCCCAGGCTTGCAGCCACCGTCCACCTCTACCCGGCCAGGCTTTGGAGTCCAACACGAGCCAGAGTGAGCGGGTCATTTGCTGCCCCCACTGTGGCTGAGTTGAATGCCAGGTCGTGCACTGTTAGAATCGGGGGCGTTTGCTTCTCTCTCTCCCCACCCTGTACTTCCTATATGGTATATCTCATCTTCCTGGGGCTCTGCCACAGCGAGGATCCGTATTAACCAAGTGTTCCTAATGCTTTGGCATCTGGGTCCCGCTGACTCTGGTGGGAGGACAGCCCGTCCCAGAGCTAGGCAATTCCTATAGTTAAGAAGCAATTCGCCATTTAAAAGCAAAACAAGCAGTGCAGAGCCCGCATTCCCACCCCTTTGTCTATGGGGCTCTCACACGCCCAGGCCACCATGCACCTGCTTTCATCTTCCCAGGGCACGTACCAGACAAATAGGGGAGCCCCTGTGCCCCAGAGCCCACTGAAATCAGTCAAGCCAGCCAGCGCCAAGCCTGCTTACCCTGCCTCACCTGTTTCCTCTTGCAGAAACTGCAATAAAGGCTCTTGTGCACGTTTCCCCCTCTCCCCCTGCCTGCCAACAGACCCTGGTCCTGCCCTGTGTGGTCCCCTCCTCGTGGAGAGTGAATAATAAACGGTCTTCCACGGCAGGCATTTCCTGATGTGCTGGCTTACCCTTTCTGAAGAATAACAAATCCCAGATTTAAAAACTGGAAAGCCCTGAGCTATAGCATTCTCTTCATCTCCCACACAGCTGGGTTCCCAGGTCCTGCTTCCATCACCGGCCATTCCGTGAGCTCTGACAAGCTCCCTCTGCTGCGGCCGGCAGGAGAAGCTGATTCGTGGCACGTGCACGTCTAGTGAGGGGACATGGCCCGGAGATGCTCTGATATCACACAACATATGGACAACCCTACAGACTGATACAAATGGGATGTCCCAATAGAGAAACAAAGGCACCATCCTTTGAGCATGAAAACCCCATGGTGTTCCCCATTCGCTCCTTCGAGCAACATTCCTTATTAAATCATTACGTAAACATATGACATCAATGACGAGCTGATCAAAGAAGTCCGTAATCCCCCTGTGCCCAGAGCCTCTGCTGAACTTTGGAACACGTCCAGCTCTGGTGACATAAACCTAAGCAAAGAATGCACTTGAGCTCCCTCAAGTGCTATGAGCATAAATCATTCCTATATCATCAAAGCGGAGAAGAGAAAAGAAACGATCCCTCTGATCAGAATCCAGGCCTGAAGGATATGTCCGTGTTGGGGGGCGGGGGGACAAAGGGAAAGGGGACGAGGTAGCTCTTTCACAGAAGCTGTGGCCTCTCAGATGGTACTTTTCTGTGTCACCTGACAATTGTTTCACCATTCAAAGGAAAGGGTCATTTTTACGAAGCTGAGTGCTCTTTGGGCATCCCAGAATTCCAAGTATAGGCCATTGTTATGAGCTGAATTGTGTCCTGCCAAAATTCATACGTTGAAGCCCCATCCCCTAGGATCTCAGAATATCACTGGTTGGAGATGGGGTCATTCAAGAGATAATGAAGTCAAAATGAGGTCATTGAGGTGCACTGTAATCCAAGAGAACTTGTGTCCATACAGGAATAAGGGATGAGGACAAAGACACGCACAGAGGGACGGCCACGTGAGCACACAGGGAGAAGACAAGGTCTACACGCCAAGGAGAGAGGCCTTGGGAGGAACCAGCCTTGCTCGCCTGGATCTCAGACTCCCAGGCTCAGCCACACCTCGATTTCAGACTTCCAGGCTCCAGGACCGGGAGAGAATAAAGGTCTGTCTATAAGGCAGCTAGTCCGCGGTGCTTTGTTATGGCAACCCAAGCAAATGAACGCGACCATATCTCTAGGTTCAAATCAAAGCAATGTCTGATGAGCCCAGAACAAGCTGCATTGACATCTGGCAGCCAGTGGAAGGGCAAGGGCAATCTGCTCACTCTTCCTTACCTTCATGGCACCCCACATGGGTGGTGGAAGGGTTTTGTGCTAGGTTTCTCTGGGAAAAGGCAAGTGGTTCCTTTATGAAATATTCCCGAGCCTAGGTCATTCCCTACCCAAAGAACCTATGACATGTCTCCATAGTCTCATTAAAATCTCACATACCTTAGAGCTCAAGAAAGAGCTCTGGGTCCTTACTTCCTGTCCCCCTAAAGGAATATCCTTGTATCTAGGTTCTCAGATGTCCTCTTCCATCCCATCCATCTGTCCTTTACCCAGACTCTGTAGTTTTGCTTGGGGTCACAGACTCAAGTGACCTCCTTCTACACCAACCCCGGTTAAAATGCAAACACGTAAATGCCTTACCTGTAGAAACCTTTGTCCAGGTAATGAAAGGCGTGGGTTTCCCCGTGGCCTCACATGGGAACACAGCATCTGTCTCCGCAGTGACAGACACGGTCTGAGGGGATTTGGTGATAATTTGGGGCTTTTCCCCAACCGTCCAGAATTTGGATGCAGGGGGTCCTCCAGCAGAGAAAAGCTTTGAGGTGCTGTGATGGAAGCTTCTGGAAGGCTGGCCAGAAGATGCCACAAAGGGGATGGAGCTCCGGGTAGAGTAGACCACAGGGACGTTCTGTACGTTTGTGGAGGGTGGCCCAGTAGCCCGGGGAGGGTGCAATAATGGAGGTGCCGGGGGACCAAAGTCCACGTGGATGATGCTCTGAGAATGTATCCTATTGTGGGGACCTGGGTTGACTTTTTTGTCTCTTATCACAGGGGCAGAAGAGGTAGGCACCTGGGGTTTCAGAGTAACTCCCAACTGTGGGAAAGAGAGAGTCCTGTTGAAAAAGAAAGGGAACCTCCCATTGGGATAATGGGGGACTCTTGAACTTGGAAGCTTGCCAACAGGGTCTCTGAGATCCGGGATGTTGTTATTCCCAAACACTTTGGAGTTGCCGTTGAATCGGTCCATCCCTTGGTCAGTAAACTTAGTGGAAATGCCAGGTTTGGGCTTTAGCGCTGGAACAACGGGAGCTGTCGTACTTGATAATCTTGGAGTCATCAAGTGCTTATTCTCTGGCAAAACCCTTGAAGGATACGCCGTTATTCCTGGTTTGTTGGTTAAGTGACGAGGCGGCTGGAAAGTTACAAAGTATCTAAAGGAGCCTTCTGTGGCCGTATGTGTTGGCCTCACCGTCCCCCTCGGTTGGATCGGTTTGGCAGGAACTCTGGCTGGCTGGGGGAAGACTTGGACTCTCCCGCCCTGGTGCTTTCCATCGGGGCCCTGTGGGAGACTGTTTTGGGTCTTTCCATCAAAGGCTTCTTTTTCCAACTGCTGCTTTCGAGCTGAGTTAAATTTATCCTGGTTGGAAGAAGGGGTGGATAATTCATTTGGCGTCAATACATGCTGAGTTCCCTCATTATTCACTGGGGGTGCTTTGGCTTCTGGGACCCCCACGTAATTCAAGAAAACATTTTCCTTGGAATCTGTTGCTGTTGGAGGTGTCTTTGAAGTAAGAGGTGTGGGCTTCGTGAAGGTCTGTACCAAGGACACAAGAGTGGTGGCTGGGAATGGGGATGCTGGCTCCCCCATTGGAGTAGGAGTCGGGGTGTGATGCCGAGGTCTAATTTCAGCTGGAGTGGTTTCGTGATGATCTTGAGCATGGATGGTGGTTTCTGCCTCACTTGAAGACAAGACAGTGGTTGAAGCAACCACTTCTTCCAGTTGAAACAGTGTAGAGGCTGCAACTGATGGTGGAAATTCCGAAGGAACACCCAGATCCTCCAACTGTTTAAGAAAGGGTGAGTCTGTAAAGCTTTCCACAGAGCTGGTAACAGGTGCATCTGTCTGCAGCCTCCCAGGCTGGGCTCCCCTTGGGGGATTCCAGCGTGAGGTTCCTGGAAAGCCAGAGGGAGCCGATACCTCCTGAAATTCTCCCACAGTGGAGACCTCAGAGCCAGGAGGTGATGCGGTATTAGTGAAGGAGTCGTCAGGGACTGAGCTGTCGGTTTTATAGTCACTGATGTTTGTGACACCATAATTCTTCATTTCTTCTCCGTCCCATGCAGGCTTATAGGTGACTGGAATTGTCTCTTGGAATTTATTGGGTGGTAAGTGTCTTTTTGTGGCAGTTGTCACAGAATCTTCCCCTGTAGCTTTCCCATGCGGGTCCCCAGGTGTCAGGGAAATGGTTGTCAATAAGAGTACAGTTTCTGAACTGGGGGCAATGACATTTTTATGTTTGTTTTCCGGGGAAGGGCTGGGCGTGGATGCAGAGTCTGGAGGGCTCACTGTGGAAGTGAAATGCCGATGTTTATTTGGCCTCTTCCCGTGTTTCCTTCGTGGGGTCCCCTTGGATACGGGTTCTGTCTGCTTCTTCATCTCTGACTGCTTGGGGGTACCAACGGTGCTGTCAACCCAAGATGTTGGCCCCGGTGTACTCCCCACATGGTCTGGAGCCTTCACTTCAGGTACTTGAGTAGGTTGAGTAGAAAAAGCCTCCACTGGGGCAAAAGTCGTGGGCACGGTTTGTTTATGGCGGTGTCGGAATCTGTGGGGGCGGAATCTCCTCCTCCCACTGGGTCTCTTTCGGGAAGGGTGAGTGGTCAGCCCCCACGGCAAAGTGGCCTTTCCGGTTGGCGTCACTGCTGCAACCGTGGTGGTGTGTTTATCAAAGAGAGCATCAAGCGTGGTTTCCCTGGGATGTTTAAAGGGAGTGATGCCATTCACTCTCAGGGCAGGGTTAAGCAGAGTGGTAGATTCGACACCCTTTCCCATACTCTCAGGACTTGGGGAGTTTGTGGGGTCTCTCTCTGGCATATCTCCTTCCCATAGGGCCTTGGAATTCTCCTCTGTACCCTTTTCAATCAGCGGGTTGCCTTGGGTGCTTAAAGCACCTTTCGCAAGCCGAGTGTCATCTGTTTCTCCCTGTGGATGTCCTTCTGATGGGGCATCTGGCTCCCCTAATGTGAGCCCTTCTAATGGTTCAGATGTCCCGGAGTCATCAACCCACATGACGGTGGTTGGTGTAAAGGGAGTGGAGGTCAGCTCTTCCATGTTCTCTTCATCTGGTTGTGGGTTAGTCTCCACATCTGGGGGAATGTATGGTACAGTCTTGGACTCAGCCAAGGAGATGGCGCCCAACAGAGACTCGTACTCATTTGACGTAGGCTCTGGCATGGATCCAGCATCTACTGCAGGCCAGCGTTCTGTGGCCGTGTTTTCACTGGCGGGCTCCTCGTAGACCAGGTCCAGGGTCTGCAGAGTAGGAGAAGATTCATGAGCTATGGATATCAGGGTGCTGGCTATTGCCCACTTTGGGTCAGCTTCATTGGGAGTGGTATCCTCAGTCTTAGAAAAGTCATGGTCAATGAATGCTTCCAGATGTGTGCTTGTCACTTTGGGCTCAGCAAGAATTACTTCATCGTGCCCACTTTCCAGTCCCAACCTGGTGGAGGACACAGTACTGGAAACCTGATCCTCCTCACCAAATAGAGACGCATCTGCTGAGGTTTCTTCGGCGCTGGTTGTGGTCTGTGCTGGTGATACCGAGGGGGGAGGCACAGCAGGCCGAAGGGGTGTCACTTCTGGACTCACAGATGGAGGCGTGGTGGTTTTAATGACTTGGGGTATTTCAGTTCCCTTCGGGAGATTTTTCCCACGTACTCTGGCTAAAATATCTGCCCAGCGCTCTGGATTAATCTGTTTGTTGGCCATATTTATCCTTCGCCTGGACTCAAACACTCTGCGACCTTCTGCGATGTTCGTCTCGGGTTCTTTTTCAGAATTCTTCCAGTGTTTGAGTTTTCTTCGCCCTTTCTTGGGTTTCTTACCTCCGGTGATGGCATCGTCTTTTGTTTTGATGAGTACCTCTTGGTCCTTTGCGTGTAGACCTCTCCTTGAAGTGTTCTCTTTGTCTCCTATGCCTGAACCCCCTTCGTCCTCCACGACATCTCCCGGCACTCTGGAAAGACTCGTCCCACCTGGGTGTCTGCCCTTTTTGGATGACCTGCCGGATCCTTTCTTATTCACTGTGACCCCCACAGTAAAGTGATCCGCCCCTTGCTGGTTGACAGCCACGCATCTGTAGTAACCGCCGTCACTGACTTGGACCTTTGGGATGGAAAGAGTTCCATTTGCCAACACGTATGCATGTGAGGTGTTAGCCGAATTATTAATTATCTGTTTGTTTGGAAGAATCCAGCTGAGCTGGGCTTCGGGGATAGCCAGAGCACTGCAAGGCAACATCACTGGCTCCCCTGGGTTCTTCTGAATTGTCACAGTATGGCTATCGGGTGGCTGAGTGGCAGGCGGCTGCACAAGGACCCTGTATACCATCCGGTCCATTTCATCCCTCACCTGAGCAATGCACTGGTACAAACCCGAGTCCGACTGCTCTGTCGATCTGATCCTCAGCCAGCCGCTGGTGAGGATGGAGAACTTGCCATTTTCGTCCTCCATGGGTGCTTTGAGGACAGAGCCATCTGGGAGCACCCAGAAGATGGACGGACTCTCAGAAGCCTTCACGTTGCAGCTCAGCTGGCACGGGCTCCCTTCCAACACAGTCTGAGCTCTTTGCACTGCTCCGCTGGGCTCAATCATCACCCAGCTTCTGCTCCGAGACTGCCTCACGTCTTTGGTGGGCATGGTTAATGCATAGTGGGAATAATAGGAGAGCAACACCTTTTTGGCCGTACTCTGACGTCGGTTGAGTTGGAGATCTATGGTCGGCTGCATGACCCATCCCGGTTCTGCAAGAATGTGGGCTCTGACGCCCGTGTAGTAGAGGGCATCGTCATCCACATCTTGCCTGTAGTGGTAGGCGACCTTGGGGTCTTCGTGGAGCGTGAGTTCTTGGTTCAGCCTCACAGGGACCTCACTGTAATAGGCGATCAGTTTCCACAGCTTCTCATAGTTTTCCCGAGTCATTGGACACTCAAAGTCCAAGGCAACAGTCGCGTTTATATCAATCTCTTGAGGGTCTGTCTGGTTCAGGTGAATTTTGTACACATCCATTGGCTTCTTGATGTCACAGACCAAGTTCACTGTGTTCCCGTGCTCGTCAGTCATATTCAAAGAGATGTTCCATGGGGGGAATTGGAACCCCTCCAGAGAGAGCTGGCTGTCACCGTCCTCTTCTAGTTCCTGCTCCTCCTCGTTGTTCCTGCTCCTGTTCTGTCGCAGAGGGGACACTATGGAAGGCTTCAGACAAGTAATGTCCTTCAGCTTGTGAATCTCCTGTTGGTGCAGTTTGGGGGGACTGGAGCACAAGGTGCATAACTGACCACCTTCATAGGCTTTGTCCTTCTTACACTTCAGAGTCCCTAAAACAAATAATCAAACAAACATGCTATAAGTTAATGAACCCAAGAACAGCATGCCTCGCACACGGCCAGACAGTAAAGTCTTTGTGTGCCTCTTTATCACCTCAGTGCATGTCCCTCATGATTTAATACCTTACTCATGTCTGTGACTTCATCAATGACCTTCAATCAATTTAGCACAGAGTGTGGTAAGGAACTACCATGTTAGAACTACTTGACAATGAATAATGAATACTTTTTTCAAAAGTATTTTTAAGTTTTTTTTTTAAAGCAACTCTATTCACACACATTATACAACTTACCTTCTCTAAGGGTCCAGGAGAATCTACATAAACAAATGCAACCCGTGAAAATAGTTGCAGGTTAAAGGACCCACTTTTGCCATGAATCACATCGTATGTACCTTTTATAATTTTTTTTCTGTTGCTATAATTTTTCATTTCAGGCAGTGTCTACATTTTGGATTCACATTCTACTCTTGGCTTCCAGGACATCAAGTCTTCCAAAATGTTCTCCTAATCTGGTCTGCCTCTTTCACTCTTTTGTTCTTCTTGGGCCCCTGACTCATTACTGATGGAGTGTTCCTTGACTTGGTCTAGGCCCCCTTCCATCTCACTCTGCCCCATCATCCATGGCCTCACCCACATGTAGGTTTCCATCATCATCCGTTATCCAATGACGGCTCCCATACATGCTTCTCCCGTCAACACACATCTTATGAACTCCACACCCAATTTTCTACTTGATGTGTCTGTTGTAAAGTCACAAAGTCTCCTCCAACTGACATTTGCAAGGCCGAATTATGTTTTCTCCCTGCTCCAGACCTAGATGCCTTTTTATAGCAGTAAATGGAGTCACACTATCTCACATTGGGGAAAGGAGAAGAGTACAGTCCTCTGGATATCTGCCCTCTTCTTTCCATTCTCACTGGGAACAAATCTGTCAAAGGACCATCATCTATAACTTGGAAGCACATGAAAGTGGGACATAAGGTGTGTGTGCAGAATGGTCCTAGATAGGCACAGGCCAAGATGCTAAGTAGAAATTGAGGATAGCAAGACCTCTTAAGGGAGGTGATTTAAAAACAAATTTTTAAGGATTTTATTTATTTATCTGAGAGAGAGAGAGAAAGCACGAGCCAGGGAAGGGACAGAAGGGCAAGCAGACTCCCCGCCGAGTGCAGAGCCCGTCGTGGGGCTCCATCCCAGGACCCTAAGATCATGACCTGAGCTGAAGTCAGATGCTTAACCTACTGAGCCACCCAGGCACCCCAAGGGAGGTGATGTTTTAACAAAGCTCTGAGTGCTGAAATTAAATCAGACCCTGGAACATCCAGCAGATGCATGGTCTTCGCGGGTCCAATGACACTGATTGGGAAATAAGTTTGGAAGGTATAAGGAAGCAAACGGACAGCAGTGTGGCTACAGTGAGTGACTAAGTGGGGGACCTGCATGTTGCAGGAGGGTGGGCACGGTTGTGTAGGAACTCCTAGTAAGGAGTGTAACGTTCCATTCCAAGAGCAATGGGAAACCAGTGGACATTTAGACAGCAGTGTGGCAGGACCACACGCTTCCTCTGACAATTTGTTTGACAACTGCTCTGGGTAGAGTTGATTGAAGGAGGGGTGATCAAGGCTGCAAAGACCTGCCCAGAAGGCCCGACTCTCCTCCTAGAGAGAGAAGAAAGGAGCTGGACCCAAGCTGGAGGTCGTGAGGATAGACGTGAGCCAACAGACCTGGGATATGGTAAACCCAATGGGATTGAGGATGGGTTTCAAGGTGCGGCTTGAGGAAGGGAGTAAAAGAAAGACAAAGAAATAAACGCTTCCTTATTTTGAATCAAAATTTACTGTCTGGCAATATCTACACAACACTCCTGGTTTTCTGTTCTCTTGATCAATGCAGAACATCCCTCTCCCCCATTCTTAAGAGAATAACGTCATAGCCACTGCTGGCCTTCTCTTTTCCAAACTTCCTTGAACACCTCCTCATGGGACAGGGATGCACGGAAAACCCCCCATTTAGCTGTAACCCAAAGCTGCACATAACACTCCAGATATCCAACTGAAGACAATCGTAGTCAACTATATATAACTGATTAAATGATCATCGCTTTATATTTCACAGAAGGATACACCCATTATGTAACAGGGGTGTCTTAACATCAAGGTTGTATGACTTCCATGAATGTTTCCCACCATACCGATTTGGTGATGTGCTCTTCACAAGATAAAGCAACGTCAATACACCAGAGAACGGAACCTTTCCAGAAGGGTCAGGCATGTGCCACGGGAAGCCACGTTCGCTCTGCCCTCCTCTCTTACCTTTCGATTTGGCATCCCACTCCAGAAACCACTTCATCTCGCAGTCACATGACCACGGATTCCCATGCAGGTAAAGATTCTCCAGAAGCGGCATGTTCTGCAGCATCCCCATGGGCAGAGTCCTGATCATGTTGTCAGCGAGGTAGAGGTGTCTTATGGTGGAGAGTCTGAAATAATCCAGAAATGTCAACGTGGAGAACGTGCCGGGATGGAGCTGGTGCAGCATGTTTCCCTCTAAGTGGAGAAGCCTCAGGGATGTTAAGCCATTGAAAGCTTGTGGGTGGATAAATTCGATCTTGTTGTGGTCAATGTGCAGCCTCATTAAGCTCCAGAGCCCCTGCAGGGTCTGTGCTGTGATCACGCGCAGCTTGTTATAGCTGAACTTGAAAACCTACAGAGACAGGGGCGTAGCGGAAAATCCTGTTTATAATTTACAAAGCCACAAGCAGGGACAGAAACCAGAACAGAGGGCAGGGAAGTAATGACATGAAGCTGGTTTTTAACCTAAAAAAATGGCGATTTTATTAATCGTTTGGGAGCATTAGATTGTTCCCACTATTCATTAATGGTCCTACAGGCTGTAATTACTGATGCTTGTAAAAGCCTGAGTTTACCTGGAGGGAGCTGAGGTCTCTTAAAGCCCCGTCGGGGATGCTGGGGATGTCATTGCCATGAATCATAAGGAGCTCCAACTTGGTCAGTCCCGCAAGTGAGGTTTCTGACAAAGCCTGAATACTATTAAATCTAAAAAAAAAAAAAAAAAAAATGATAATAGTAATTGGAATAAGAAACAGTGAATGCTTAAATCCCATACGGGAAAGATTCTGCAGCTTGCCCAGGAGCAAGTTAGCAAAATGTTGAGTCTGAGGTCTACTGGTGCCATCCCCAAAGCACATTTGTTGCTCTGTGTCCATGTCCATTACCAGGGTCAAAAGGAAAGTGACGTATTTTTATTCGCCTTCATTCAGTTCAGGAATATTCGCTGGGAATTTTGACTAGGAACATGTTAATGGAGTTAGAGGCGATTTTAGGGAAACAAGTAGGATTTAAGTTCTAAAGGAAGTTGTTCCAAATGGCTCTTCTTGGAAACTTGCACTGAAAGTGTCAGTAATGATGAATGACACACAGGTCATTGAATGCAGAGACTTAGCATGAATGCAAAGAAACAGGCAGCTTGGGACATAGCTTTGCATCACAAAACAAGAGAAGGAGGTGCTCCAGGCTCTAAAGGACCAAATGAAAGAACTAACCACCCAACACACCAACACCATATGTCACAAGCACAAGCGGCCATTTCTGATGGATTCTCTAAATTATTTGTAAACGTTCTGGTGTGTTTTGGGTTTTGTGTTTGCATCCACATTGGTAAAGATGTTTCCTTGACCAACCTGAAAATTCCTCATTGCTACATTATTGGGGGCACAAGGGACTCTCCACAGTCAATCCCTGGGGAAGGGATTCTGAAATGAATGAAGAATCCTGTAGTGGAGGGCATTTACTTTATGCCACTGCTTCTGCTGAAATAGAACACATCTAGCCTGACATTCTGTATGACTTCTCCCTATCCCCTAGATAAAAGGAAACAGATCTGGACACAAGGCAGGTGAAGTGCTCATAGCCTAAAACACCAGATGACGCCAGGTCTAATTTTCTTATACATATGTGCCTGAACCCAGACCCGGAATTCGAAGTCAAGATGTGGGTAAACACTCCTCTAAGAGCCAGGTCTAGGAAGCATTACCTTTCAGCTATAAATTCCAGGAAATACAATCTCTGAGAGCAAACCACTCACCTTCATTACTTGGAACTCTTCATAGAATTACTTTAAACATTGCATTGTTTTATAAAACAAACTTATGCAAAGGAAAGGTCTGATGGAAGGAAATGTATCCTGTCTCATTAGGAAAAAGCAATAGGGATTCAAAATAATGCACAGGGACAATAGAGTAAAAATGTAATCATGGTTCCTGTTTGTCATTTAACTCATGGAGTCAATAGACAATTAAATACAGAGGTTCCCCCTTCTGGATTGTATGGGCAGTGTCTGGACACATGCTTGGGCATCACAACTGGGTGGGGGTGTGTTGGTGGCATCTGGTAAGTAGAGACCAAGGGTGCTGCTAAACACCCTACAATGCACAGGAGGGCCACCCACAAAGAATGACTCAGCCCCTAATATCAAGAATTTGAAGATTTGAAAACTTCCCAAGCAGAAGAGATTCTGTCTGTTGGTCTGTCTTTCTGTCTATCTATCCATCTATAGATCTATCTATCCATCTATGCATCCATCCATCCATCCATTCATCCATCCATCATCTATCTACCTATCCATCAATCCATCCATCTATCATCTATCTATCCTTCCATTCATTGATTCATCCATTCATCCATCATATCTATCTATCTATCCACTGGTCCATCCATCTATCTACCCATCCATTCATTCATCCATCCATCCATCATATATCTACCTATTCATCCATTCATCCATCCATCTACCATCTATCTATCCATCCATCCATCATCTACCTATTCATCAACCCATCCATCCATCATCATCTATCTATCTATTCACCCATCTATTATCTATCTATCTATCTATCTATCTATCTATCTATCTATCTATGGTAGTGGTCTGAACTGGGTGGTCTTGCCCCCAGGGGACATTTGCAATATCTCGAGTCATTTTTGGAGATCACAACTGGGAGAAGGAGAAGGTGCTACTGGCATCTAGTGGGAAGAGGTCAAGAATGCCACTCAACACCATGCAAAACAGGACAGCCCCTACAACAAAGAACTATCCTACACAAAAATGGAAATAGTGCCCCAAGTAGACTGAAGTTGAAAAACCAGAGTCTAACCCAAGATGGGATAGTCTACGAACTGATGCACTGCCTCATTCACTTACTATTTAGGATTCTACAGTGAAATCTGTCTGGGATGGTGAACCTAACAGGGAATGGATGGCAGAATCTAAACTCCTTTCCATTTCTGGATGCCTGAGGTTTGCCTGGAGACAGTAAGTTAGTGGGAGAATCGTATCAGGTGAGGTAAGTGGGGCTGGCAGGCGATCTAGGAGCTGGGGGTCCACGGGAAGGAGTGTGCTTCATTTGCTCCAACTTCAATGGGAAATGACTGGAAGGTTTTAAGAAAAGGAGTGACACAGACTAAAGTATGTGTGAAAACAATGCTCTACCACATGGAGAGGGAGTAAGTAAAATCACCCGAGAAGACCCTGAAGGTAAGAAAAATAGAAAGACCAGAAGGAGGAGGCAGGTCTTGGGACAGAGGAGGTGAGAGTCAAAGGCTCAACCTCTAAGCAGGTATTTTCTTCCCTCTGAGGACCCAACGCATGTGGACGAAGCCTCTGTGCGCCCATCTAAAATCCAGCAGGGAGACGGGGAAATCAGCGTGGTGCTCAGGGAAGAGACTGGAATGAGTCTGCATGGAGAGTCTGCAACATTATCAGCCACTCGCCCTCCTGTGCACATTGCCTCCCTCACTTGCTGATTGAGGGTAACTGACCACGGAACCACGTCAAGTGAAATGTTTTCTCGTATCTCAGAAATATAGGTGAGACTGCTTCACCAATACCGGTTAGAATCGCAAAACAAATTCTAAAATTAAAAAAGGGCAGTGTGGGCATTTGGAAAATTCAGAAAGAGGTCATCAAAACGGGTCTTTTCATCAAGGGGAAAATAAAAGTCTTTAAAGGTCTACAAATATGACACTAAGTGGATGATTTTTTTGGTTGTTGTTTGTTTACTCAAAAATTCTTGGAAAGTAATTTTTGAAAAAGCTCTGGGGCTGTCCAAACAGGAAACAGCAGATCTCTTTTTCCATGGTGACTGAGGACCCTGAAAATATCTCTGGGGGAATGAAAGATTTCATTAGTGCTTTGCCAATAATCTCTCATTCCTTGAGAGATTTCTCCTCCTTCCAGATGGCTAGAAGACAAATCAGACCGAGTCCTATCTGTATTAGACGTTGCTCTTCTTCCCCACCCCCCAGCAACAAAATGCATGATGACAGTCTCATGAATCAGAGAAAGTGCTGAGAGAGAAGAGTGATCTTATTGATTGAAATGAAAACACGGCATATGGATTCATGTTACCAATTAAGCCAGATGGAAGTAACGTACGTCGGTGCAATGAAGCTATTCCTTAACTGGTTTTCTTTTTCCTTTACTATCACACCACAGCATCTCAAAATACTATTGCCGTCAATAGGAAAAGAAAGCATCTTGATATCTATGTTCTATTCCAGCGGCCAAGCATTTGGGGAGACCGTAATTCATAGTCTTTACCATTTAGAGTTCGTTAAAATGCAACCCGCAGAATCTATGTTCTAACTGAGAAATTAAGTTTCACCTGTACGAAGTATTTCCATGTAAAGATGAGTAAAGGGAAAATGTCACAGAAATTATGAGGTATATACAACTTGACAAGCCACGGTCTAGTGGTGTTGCTAGGATCAAGCCATCACATTGTTAACCTTGTGGTTAACGTGGGGCATCTTCCCTGTCCCGGTTTTCAACCGGAAGGCCAGTAGGGAAAACGCTGATACTCCAGACCCTCAATACACAACAGGTGGCACATTCATGTCTTCTGGGCGGGACACACAGCGGAAAACCATTTCCTCCACCACCCCCATTCTCACACTTTCTCGGGGAATCCACGAAGTACCTTCAACTCTGTGCTCTGCCAAGGGGTCAGGCTTGAGCGACAAAGTGGTGAATCACAGCAATATGGGACAATATGCTGAGAGTGGTTCACGAGGGCAACAATCTCTGTTAACTCCCATTCTCTTCTTCTACTGCTGCTGGCCTTTATAAATGCAAGAAGTTCTTTTTTTTTAAACTCTGTGCTATAAGATGTCCAAGCATATGTACAATTATCTGTTCATTGACTCAGGTTTGGCCATTTCATTTTACTAAAACGTCCCATCAGTGGCCAGTCATCAAATCCTAAATTATTTTTGTTGTTTTGTAGGTGGTCGAAAATAGCTTATGTATTTTGTTGAGAAAGTCCAAGTAATTGTTTATAAAGTTACACATGAATACCTGTAATTCATAGCAACTAATATTTATGTATAGAAAGCACTTCTGCATATGAAACAAAATTTTAAAATAAAGGAGTTCTATCTGAAATGCTGCATAAAAACATCTCTTAAAATATATCCCTATTTTAAAGAGGCAAAATCTGCAACAATTCTTTTATTTCCCCAAGGTCACAATCGCATCATCCGGATAACTTACAGAATGTCAGAAATGTCCAATTTATTTTAAAATTATGTTTAATAGCTTCTGAAGTCTATTTAAGTAAGTCTATTTATATATTTAGGTCTGTGTCTGATACATCCGTTCGGACCTATTATCTGGAAAATAATCGTTATCATGGGAAATCTCTGGACACACTGAAGTTGTTCAGGATGCTGGTTATTAAGCCTTGTGATAGTGGTTGCAGTTCACGGATAAATTCAGATAACCGCCCCCAAAGGATTGCATGTAGTATAGTTAACATCCATCACCCCCGATTCTGCCCATATCGAGGTACACAAAGCTAGATAGAGTGACACAGAAAGGAATAAGCATTTGCAGTTACGTCAATGAGCATACATGTATGAAAAAAACAAGCAAAGACGCTGAAACTGTTCAGTAAGAATGTGGTACAAACCCCAAATTGATTCTTTCCACATGTTTAGAAATCCCAGCGGGCACAGAAGCCAAGGAGCGAAATGTGCAGTGGACCTCGCTAGGAACGTAGCAGGTGCAAGGGTGAGGACAGGGGAGCGTGGGTCGAGGATGTCCCCAGAGCAGGATCAGCACCACGGAGAGTGCTGGCCAGTGCCCGTGCCTTGGCATCTTGTCGGGGTGCGTTATCCCTGGACACCTGTGGGGGAACCACAAAATGATATCCGTTTATGGCCAGGTAGATCTTATGCTCAGCAGATGTTGTGTCAAGTGTTCATTGTGATTTGGAGCTTCCCAAGACATCATATGGTATCCTTCAGTGACACAAGATATCTGAGCCAAGAAACACGAAACTTACTTTCCTAATCTTTCCCCGTTAACTTTAATCATTATGTAGGATGCAAAGTAATTGCTGATTTTGACACTACGATTTGGAAATAGTGTGTGATGAGCGAGGGTAGGGAATACACACACCAACACACTAAAATATATATACATATGTGTCCAAATATACATATTCGTGTATATATATTTGTATATATGTAGAGAGGAGAGATACATTTGTGTTTCTATAATAATAAAGTAATTAAAATAACTATGTGTCTGCCTCCAATGTCAATTCCGAGCCATTACATATTGTACGTATTTGAGGTAAAAAAAAAAACAACTTATCAAGAGTGTCGTTATTAAGAGTGTTTCCCTTTTTTAATGACATTATTTAAAGTTTTCAATATATCTTCTGAAAGTGTTTAAAGGGTTCACATTCACTAACGAAAAATGTATTCCATTATATGTGGGTTTGTGTACTATCCTTAGTTTTATTTTTTTTCTTGGAAGAGCCACAGGGTTACCACGATGCACCATCGTTGTTCATCGGGGACACAATTTATAAAATGTGACATTAAGTGACGAGGAAAGTAAGTACCTGATGACATATGTTCAGGCAAAGGAAAAAGATCAGTGAAGTCATACACACAAAAATGGAAATGCTCGGATATTTCAAATAATAGGCTGCCTCAGCTGTCTGGTTTAGAATACCCGTGGTTATTTATTTTTTCATGCATTGGCCATCCCTTAATCATTTTATATGTTCGTCATCTCTTGAATGAAGCTTACTTAAAAATGGTAATGCACGTGGAAAGTAAAGTGCACAACACAGAAACGCGCCTGCTCTGGGCAAACGCTAACTGCTGATATCAAGCTCATGCGCTCGCACAAGCTAGGGGCATCCCAAATCCGGAGCTTTTCCGTCCTTTAAATCACTTCCAAATAGATATTCTTTTAAGCCCGTGTGCGTCCTCTCTTTGAGCTGCGCGTCAAGAGCTGACTCAGGTGCAGACAGCCCTGCGGGAAGGCAATTCAGGCTTCACCTCTGCGCTCGGGGGCGAGAAGGTTCCTACAGCCCCACGGAGTGCAGCCTCCCCGGCTGCCTGCGCGCTTCCCCTCGGCGCTGGGCTCCGCCGCCCGCAACGCGCGCTGTGCCCATGGGCGGCCCCGGCCCCCGAGTGGCGACGTCTCCTCCGCACCCTGCGCTCTCGCCAGGTCCCCCCGAGAGACCGAGAGCGCGCGCCCCCCGGGAAGCTCAGGCCCGGCGCCGCGGGGGGAGGCGCCCTGAGCCAGCAGGGCCGCCGGGGCCCGCGGGGAACCCGGGGAGGCTGGGCCGGGGCGGGCTAGCTGGCGCGGCAGCCCCGCGCCCTGGCCGGCTTCCAGCGCCCCTCCAAGGAAAAGTTGGGCTCTCCCGGAACGCAGCTCGGGTGGCCCGGCGGGTAGCCCCTGCTGGGACCCGCACACCAGGAGCCGTGTCTCCCGGGTGATGACTTCTCCAGCTTCCGTGCGGCTCAACCCCAGCGGGCGGAGGCTCTCCCCCTTCAGGAGGAGGAACAGGAGAAACTTCAGCGCAGGGCGCCGAGGAACTCTGGGGAGGCCCCGCAGCTGTGCTGTCCCCTCCAACGCAGGGCGGACTCGCTTTCACTTGCGGGTCCCCTGGGCACCTCCCTGGAAACCAGGGATGGGTCGGAGCGAGATTGCCAGGTCAGGGAGGGAAGGGGCAAAGGAGAAAAGGATCCTCCCGCCAGATTCGGCTTCTCTCCTGCCTCCGCGCTGGCCCCTCAGCCCCAGTGCCACGGACACTGCCATGCGTCTCTTCGCCTTCGCCCAGCCTTTCCCTTGGCCGAACCCCAGCTCCACCCCTGCAGCAGGGTCCGCGCCCCCCGGGCGCCCAGGCTGCCCTTGGTCCTCACCTGTCCTTCGGAAGCCGCGACACACGGGAGCGGGGCGCCCTGAGCATCCGCGGGGCCGGGGCGCGCGAGTCACCGCCGGGGGTCCGCCGGGGCCATGCCCTTCCCGGGCCGGGGGCGAGGCAGCGAGGCTTCCCAGCTCGGCGCGGAGAGCCGGATCCCTTTTATTCGCGTCGCCGAGAGGCTTCCCCGAGTCCACGCCTCGGCCCACCCCCACCCTGCCCTGCCCCACCCCGGGGAGACGGGGCGCGGGCCCGAGCCAAGGGACCCTGGCCGCGCGCGCTCTGCGCTCAGCCCTCCTCGCGCCTTTTCATCGCGCCTCGGCCCGGGAGGGCACGGCTCGCCCACTCCGGCTGCAAGAGCGGCCGCGGCCCAGCGCGCGCGGCTTTGGGGCAGAGCTCCTGGTCCCGGAGGCGGTCCGGGGACCAGGGGCCGCGGGAGAGGCAGGCAGCGCGCGGCGAGCCGCCGCACACGCTCCGCGCCCCGGACCGCTCTCCCCAGCAGGGCTGGAAGGACGCTCGCTGGCTTTCCGGGGAAGGGAGAAGGAGCAGGGTTTGCACTCCTCCGGGCGGGACGCAGTTTCCTCTGGCAGCTTCTCTGCACCCGTGTGCACCGGGAGCCGGCTGCGCCCCGCGGGCAGCCCCAGCTGCAGGCCGCGCTGCAACGTGAGACCCGCGGCCACGCCCTCCCGCGTCTGCTGTCGCTCCTGGACGCCCGCCTCTCTGCCGCTGCCAGAGTCCTGCCACAAAGGTGGAACTGCGCTCCTCCCGCCCCGAGGAGCCTGCGGGGGCAGCGCCAGGGCGGGGACCTCTGGGGAGCCTCGGGGTGTTGGCCGGGGGGACGTAGGAACGGGCTGGGGAGAGGGCAAGGGACAAAAGCTTCGGAGGGTGGTGCGTCTATAACTCAGAAGGGGAGGGAAGAGAAGGCCGTCTGCCTTCCAGAGGGAATCAGACGGGAGGAAGGTAGGAAGGGCTCAGGTGAGTACAATCATCAGCGGAGGACCCCCCCACTCCGCCCCCCGGGACAAAAGGATAGAGCCACTGTGAAGACAAAAAAAAAAAAAAAAAAAAGTGTCCAAGGGTCAACAGCGAGGAAGGGAACATTCCAGAGGTCCTGGTAGAGCCTGATGCATGCCCAACACTCTGCCACGGGCTTTTAGGAGGTGGCCCCAAAGAAGCCCGGGGCCGAGTTGCTTCTGATGCATGGAGTCTGGGCTGCCTCAGTTTCTCCTAAGAAGCACAATGTCCAGAATTCCTCTCCGCCCCTTGCCCAGGGTGGCGTCCACAGCTAGGAAGGTCAGCCGTAGGCACTGTTTCCTAAATGGGTCGACTCCCTGGTTCTGTAGCGTTGGTTTTCAACAATGTGTGTTGACATATTTTTCAGGGACTAGTTTTAGGGATTCTCTTTCTGGGAGTGCCCCAAACCCACCAATTGGATTTATAAAAGTGTTGTCCCCAGAACATCTTCTGATATTTATTGATTGGATTGCCACCACTCTACTCAGCTGAACTGGAAACTCACATCATCCTCCCCATATATCTCTTCTGTGGGACCTCATGGTCAACTAGTCGCCAAGTCAAGTGGATTCTGACTTGGAAGAATGGGTGGGCCCCCACGCCCAGCTCTCTCACTGCCTTGGTAGGGGTACTCATGTCTAGCCTTCTGGTACTTCTGTCGGCCTCTTCCTCCACCAATTCCTTCTTTACTAAATCTCCAGTGGGTTGCCCAAACAGGGACGGTTGCCATCATCCTCAAAACAAGTCCTGAAGTTGCCCGTGGGTGACATGCCAAGGTCTTCCCAGACGGTCCCAATGACCTTGCATCTGCTGGCCCGCCTGGTTGTGAGGAATTGGTGGAGATTCCACAATAGTCTTCTCTTCCCAGTGTCCATGCATGTTCTCTTCTTGACGTACTTGCTCGAGTCCGTTCTTTGCTGCCCCTACCTTAATAATCTCCTCCCCAACTTCCTGTCATAGCATCTCCCAACTTTCCTGCCCACCCATGTGGCCCTTTGCTTAGTTATGGCGAATTACTTACCCGCTTCTAAATAAATGGTAACATTCTGAAACCTGGAGACTGGCGTGGAGATAAGCATACGCCAGGGGCTCAATGGAATGCACGGACAGAATGAAGGACCGGATGACGTTCAGTTCTGCTAAGAAATGTGTAGATTAAGTCAGTCCATGAGTTATACAACAAATGCATGAATATAGCATTATGGATTCTCAGTGATTCCATAATTTTAAAAAATCAATACTTTGGTGCATTTAATCCTTTTGTTTTGACTTTGGTCTTGGCAGCATTGCTGGCTTCCTTGGTGGTTAACTCCATGGGCACGAACCATGTTTTACCTGAGTCTCCACAAGTGCCAACGAGGTTCCTTGAATGCAGAAGGCTTAGAGATGCATGTCGGTTGAGTTAAATTCACCTGTTTCTCCCTTTTGCACTATGGTGCAGGTTGGGGAGGGAAGAAGATGAAGGGCAGGTCAACCAGCTAGGAGAGCTTGTAGCTACCTCTAATGCGCTTGGAGCCGAGGAGTGGTATTGACCTCACTATTGGCCAGAGTCCACTGGAGTCCAATGCCATGTGCCTTGATGGATGCATGGTGCATGTAGCCATCTGTCAGATATTGCTTTCCCGTGTTCTTACGTGAAGTGGCAGTTCTCACCTTGAACTAGAATTTTGACAATAGATACACTATGGACTGGATTGTGTCCCCTCCAAAGTCATAGGTACAAGCCCTACCCTTCCATGGGTTGGTATTAGGAAGTGGGGCCTGTGGGACGTGATTGGGTTTAGATGAATTCATGAGGATGGAGCCGCCATGGTGGGATTCGTGCCCTTGTAAGTGGAGGAAGAGATCGGAGGTTCCTATCTCTGTCCACCATGTGAAATCACAGAGAGAAGACAGCCATCCATAAGCCAGGAAGAGGGTCCGCTCTACGAACCAGATCTGCCGGCTTCTTGACCTCGGACTTCCAGCCTCCAGAACCATGAGAAATAAATATCTTGTTGTCTAAGACCCCCAACCTATGGTATTTTGTTATAGACGCCCAAGCTAAGACAATGTACTTGGTCATGAGCTCTTGCCTACTGTGGTCTTTGGTCTACAAGAGACATCTATTAGCACAAAAACGTGGTTTTTACAGGCCCCGAGGTACCATTTATGGGGGCAGCGACTCCTGTGTGCCCAGATGCCCCGGTCGGCAGGCTGGTAGCAGGCAGCTTTCGGAAGGCGGATACATGGAAAAGGCATCACTGAGATGTGTCTGCTCTTGAAATTCAATGCTCTGCACGCGGGCATTCAGACGGAAATCCTAATGGCTTTGCCGGACCAGTCCCCAGCCTCCAACTCCTGTCCTTGACCAGGCTTTTCTTTTTAGGAACACGGGGATACGAAGAGCTCATGGCTCAGAAATCCCTACAGTCCTTTGCTGTGGGGAACCCCCCATCCGTGAGCCTGATCTGCATTGTTATGAGACCCTTAGCACTGTTCCTCTTGTTAGAAGGGTATAGACTTCCCCTGGCATGGCAGAGCAGTTGGTAACTGAGTCAGACGGCTGGGCTCAAGCTTCCCCCCTCCTCCTGCTTGCTCTTTCTTAGGTGGGTAGCCCAGACCATGCCATTCGCCCTCCCTAAAATCAGCTTTTCCAAACATAAAAGAAGGACGGAGTGACGCCCACCTGTCAGGGGTAGGGTATCAACACATCGAGATAGGGCATACAGAGAACCCAGCAGCTGCCCCGTGTCTGTGTTAGCATCTACCATCGGGTGAACCTAGCCTCACTTATTTTTAGTGCATTCTCGTGGCTTTCATCCTCCTTCCCCCCAGTCTTTCCCCCAACACAGGATCTCTGGGGGATACACTGGCAGTTTCTTGGATGAGGTGACGCTCATAAGGGCTGTGGTTTTTGAATGGGAGAGTTTAATATTCTAAGAGAGGCCGTGCATGGCCAGGGAATGACGTGGCTCTTTGCTTAACAGGGATTTTTAACGTCGCTTCTGGGTCACGTGACTGGCCTCCATTTCCCCCCCCCCTGCCCCCCACTGCTGTCTGGCTGACCGTCAATCCTGTGGGATGACCCGGAGACAGAGAAAAACGTCTACTCAGGAAATGTCTACTTGCATAGCTGGGAAATCCCTTGGGGTGCACGGATCGCTGGTGGGGACGTATCTTTATTGGAGCAGAAACAGACTCTGCGGAATGTTCCGTGGGAAACTTGGCCCCCCGTGTGTCTAGGGTAAACCTTCAGGGAGGATGCAGGCTACTGGCAATCTTGCCGAATGCGAGGGGGTATTTTTGCTCCGTTTGTTCATAGATACAGGAGTCGGAAATTGCCTGCTCAGTTGCATACACTAAAATGCTTCCAGATTTTCTCAGCAGCGTGATTTAAAGCGGCGTAGCCTGCCGAAGGAAGGAGAGGTGTTTGTCGGAGACACTCTGCAAATCTCCCAAGCACAGCGGAGTCATCTTTGCAAAATGGGCTGGAGAAAATTCTGCTCAGCTGGGAGGGCAGCAACGTACAGAAAAAGCATGGTGTGTAGATGCGAAGTCTGGGAAGCCCGTCGTGGGGGACGCACTAGAAGGGGTTTCTGGGCAACACAAAGGGTATCGGTCCATCACTGCCCCTTAGCTGAGCAGAAGCGTCTTGAACAAGGCAAGTCATGGGCAAACACATGCTCCTTCCCTCTGGGTCTCCAAATTGCGCTTGGTGGAAAACCACTGCAGGGGGATGAGGTCATGGAATTAGTCCTCCCTCCTACCCCCCTGCACACTGCACAGGCCGGGGGCAGGCAGACGGGGGCAGGCAAGGGGATCTCAGCACTTACTAAAGCATCCCCTCGAAGACCTCAGCTCTGGATGGCAATTTGGCAGAAACTGAGATCCGCCTCACGTTTCAAAATAAGAACTGCCGAAGGTCTCGATTTTGACTTGAAAATATTCATCTGAGAAAGATGTCCTATACTTGAAGAATATTCAACATGCTCAAAAAGGGTTGTGAAGACTTTTTTTTTTTTTTGGAACAAGACATTTTGGCCTGTGTTCATGCTAACTCTACGAGCCCAGTTCGAGCTGCCTCTTAGGAATGCACACCAAGTCTCTTCGAGGGCATTTCCGGGGGAAGTGCGCTCCTTTAGAAGCTCCTTCTGAGCTCTGAAGGCTCGTAGGACCCAGCCCTTCAGTGGGTCCCCCAAATTTCACCTGTGGATGCATGCATGCAGGTAAGGCTCCCGATTTTTGGTGATGTCAAGTGGAAGGAGTAGCCTCATTAATGGACAGAAAATGCGTTATGGAGAGTTTAAGTCATTCTGGAAACATACAAGTAGGAATAAATCCTCGTGCCCAGTGGCCCTACCCTGCATGTCAGGAAAGAGAAACATGCTGATTTTCCCCCAGTGGTCAATGCCCGTGCGTGTTTGTAGGCAAAACAGCTTAGGCATCCAAAAACAAAACAAAACGAAAATCCGAACCAAAACAAAACCCCAAACCAAATTTCAAAGTCATCAAATATGCTTCGGAATGTGGTCTTTAAAGATGTAAATAGAATTCACTTATGAATAAAGTGGAAGGAACACTCACATTCTTTGCCGGAACAAACCCTGGGTGTGCTGGTAAGCCCACGTCCACGTTCCCCAAACTGCCAGGAACACCTGTCGAGTTTTCCCCCAAGACAGCCTTCTGCTAGAGCCCACTTTCTCCTGGGCTGAAAAGGGGAACACGGCTGCCCATCTTTGGAGAGCAATAGTTTCACCAAAGCCTTTCCCATTCTCTGACACCTTTTTGTACCTTGGTATATAGAGAATAGGGTCCAAGAATACAGACTCTGTTCTCCTAAACATTCGTTGTCCATTCTGAGGGTGTGTGTGTATATATGGGAGAGTCTCTCTCCCTCTTATATTGGCCTTGTTCTTTCCTGATTCAACCGGGCCAGCTGCTGCCCCAGGACCTTTGCACTGACTGTGTCTGTTTTCAGATTGCTTTTCTTTCAGCTCCCCCCATGACCTCCTCCAGCACCTTGTCCCGGTCTTTGCTCAGTGATTCCCTTTTGACAAGTCGTGCCCTGACCACTGCCCCTATAGATTCCAGTCTCGTCCCCCGCTTTAATTTTCTATTGTCTGGAGCCATGCAGAGGCAGGTGCACCCTAAGAGAGGCAGACGAGGCCAGCAGCTTCGAGTCCAAGGTTAGCGTTCCCAGGGACTGCATGGTTTTGTGATTCCCAGAAACATTAACAGGACCTTCTCGGTACCCACTAAACCAATTCGCACCTCTATTGCTTTCCTAATTTGAGCTGAGTTGCTTTGTTGTTGTTTTTTAACGTGCAGTGAAAAAAGTTCTCAAAGATAGAACAATCAGGGTTCAAATATAAACCCAAATTTTTTTAAAGATTTTATTTATTTATTTGAATGAGAGAGACTGAGTGAGAGAGAGTGCATGAGCAGGGGAGAAGCAGAGCAGAGAACCTGCTGAGCAGGGAGCCCGACATGGGGTTCGATCCCAGGACCCTGGGATCATGACCTGAGCCTCAGGCAGATGCTTAACCAACTGAGCCACTCAGGCACCCCTAAACCCAACTTTTATAAAATGGTGTCAATTAGGACAAATGATCATGGAAGACTCAGCACTTTCTAGAACAACAAAGCCAGTACTACACTGGTAAGAAAATGTACAAAAGAAAGCATACATTTGCTTTGTTTTCGGTCTTGTTTTATTATTATCGTGAAGTACAGCGAGGTCTCCGTGAGTCTCAGTCCTTCCTGAAAATGATTACCGAGGTAAGGGTCCACATTTGTAAGCCGGTTTAAAGCCTGCAATCCTGGGGGCATTTCGTGTACTCACAGTGTTGTCAACCATCACGACTATGTAGCTCCAAAATGTTTGCATCATCCTCGAAGGAGACCCATTACGTGGACACTCCCCATCCCCGTCTTCCAGCCCCCGGCAACCGCTCACCTTGCGTTCGGACCCTATGCATGAATTTATCTGAGACACAAATGGAACCACACAGTACCTGGCCTCCCACGTCCAGATATTCATGCCCTCCTGCTAATCCGAGTGTCAACAGGACACCCTAAATCTGATCATTGTCCCCTCCACTTTAGCGACTTTACCTTCAAACATCTGACTCTTGATTTCAGCTCAGGTCATGATCTCAGGGTCGTGAGATGAGCCCCATGTGCATCAGGCTCTGTGCCGAGTGTGGAGTCTTCTTGGGATTCTCTCTCTCCCCACTCTCTGCCCCCTGCCTGAGCTCTCTCTGTCTCTCTCTATCTCTAAAAAATAAATACATAAAATAAAGGTGCTTCTCAAAGGCACTCACTGAAAATCAGGTGGCATAAATGGTGTTTTTCAAAAATACACAAATTTAACAGTATAATCTGAGCCCCTGCTACTTCTCGTCCTAGAGGAAAGTGCAGAGCGCACGTGAATTAGGATCTTAAAACAGGAGATCCGTGCTGTGAATGAACCACCCACCGTCTCCCCACGCGTCCTGCGGGAGCATTGCCGAGGGGCTGATTTTGTTTACTGAGCCCCATACCCTGGATCCTTCACTGACAAGCGCGGTGCAGGGATCTTATGTAACTGTTTCGAGCGGAGACTAAACATTTCAGGACTATTAAGTAAGTAAAAAAGCAAAGTAACATGTTGATACATAACCCTCAACCCTGGGGCCAACCCACCTATTAAACACCTGGAAAATTAGATCTTTTGTGTGTGTGTGTTTTTTTTAAGGAATACAGATAGAATATACATACTTTCCACATATGGAAACAATAACCTGCATATGTAATGGAAGCCGCGGAATTAATTGCAAGTAAGGACATTCTTGCAATCATGGGAGCATGACCTTGATGGAGGGAATCCAGACGTCCGATGACCTGCATCCTTTTCTAGCTTTGGTTGTTAAAATCTATGTCAAGTAGCAGAAATCACAGCTTACGTGCTTAACTGCAGAATGACTGAAGTAAAAGAGATCACTGGGCTTGCAAAGGAAATAAAATGCAACAGGGGCAGTTTCCTATTTGGTTATATGTTCCCCATGGGATTTTATCACCCGGTCGGTGGCTGAATTAATTGGGTTACCTCCTTGCCAAGTGCAGGCCAGACTTAATTGGTTGACTGTCCCCAGTGATAGGAGCTTGACTCTTTCAAAGGCAGGTGTGTTCCACGTTCAGCCGGCCCCATTACCCCAAAACTCCTCCCTTTGTATGTTCCACGAGCCACAGGTGCACCCTGAAGGGCCAGGCAGGGTATCTGTGCAACCTCATCTACATGGCAGCCTTTTGATTGTTATGAAGAAAACAGTCCCTGTGCTTTCTGTGCATTATTTTCTCTAGAATAAATGCATGCTTGTTCCTGTTCTGGCTGAGAGGACTTGCACCCGCCTTCGCTTATCTCCATCCTTTCAAAATGAAGCACCTGGCACTCATGGGTATCCAGGTGGGCCCACGTCCGGAAGACCATAGGCTCTCTCCATCAGCTGACACAGACTATCAATCTATAGGTCTGAAATACAACATATACGCAGCGCTTTACAGGAACAAAAATGTCGTTTTCTTTTATTCGAAGCCAACCCCGTTTCTTGGCTGTGCGTTCAGGCGTAAAGGGGACTGGCAGGATTTAAGTTGCCCAAGACGGTTGTAATGGAAATTGAACATCATGAAGGAAAAGTTAGTGGGTAGGTTGTATTTGCCTGTTAGCTCCCAAGGGAAATGGTGACGATTTTTTTCTGTGCAATTCCATCCTCAGGAATGCGTGTCGTTCAGTTCCCAGAAGCCACCTCGAAAATCATGGGATACCCCCCCCAAGACATGCAATGCAAACAAAAGTGCAGGTGCTCCACGAGGCTAGCCAGCGTCTCCACCCCGTGTCCCACACCATGAAAACACCGAGGAGCCGCTGAGGAATATGTGAGAAGTAGCATTGTGGCCCCTCTGCCCAACCTCATGAAGGAAACATGCCGGAGCTGCCAAGTGAGGGTTTTGCAATTGGCAGAAAGCACGGCAATAATTCTACTAAGAAATATCACGGAGAGAAGAGCAGGCAGAGAATATGTTGCCTCCGTGTGGGAAGAAGTCCGGCAACTCTGTGTACAGCATCTCTGCCCGTCCCGAGGCCACAGATAGACGGGATGTAGGTTTGCCTGTGAACGTTTGATGGGATAAAGGGACAACCTTTGAACTGAACGGTTTGAGGACAGTGGGCCCAGTTTGAGGGCAGCGGGGGGCTAAGCCAACCAGGATTGCGCCACGTTTCTTGTCCTCCACGTGAAAGGCTGAAATGGGTCTTGTCTGTCTCGTGTTTCAGGAACACGCGGCCGTATGAACGTCCACTCAGACAAAATACGGAAAATGCTAAGTAAATAGGACTGCCTGAAACATGCAAGAGGAAATGTTTCTTTCCCTCTTCCCTCCTTTATGTCTTCTCTTCTCCCCTTCTGACTGTACAAAGTGATCCCTCGGACCTGCCTGCCCATCTTGGCTCATGGTGCCTTCTCCTTGGCTCAGGACCCCTTCTGCTTTTCAAGCAAGTCAGCAATGTTGGGTCAAGCCTTGCTAAGCAGGCACCTCTCTGGTTCCCTGTCTTCTGCTTCTTTTTCCATGCTCCTGAGCCCTTGTGGTTCCATTGGGCCCCCCTGCATAACCCAGGACCATCTCCTCATTTTAATATCTCCTGCCTGGCAACCTGAATTCCGTCTGCTAATTTCATTCCCGTTGCCATAAAAGGTAACAAATTCCCAGTTTCCAGGGATTAGGACGTGCACATATTCTCCAGGTGGAGCTATTTTCTGCCTACTCCTTCCATTTCCCTTCTAAGAACGAGGTCTCCATCCATTGCCCCATCTTCTGTTGGATTTCCTCTTCATTTTAATAGACACCCTTTGTGCATTCTCCATATTAACCTCTTGTCAGGTTGATATGTGTGGGTAGCTGGAAGGGGGTACCTTTCTGTCTACTTTATACATTCCTTTTTTCTCAGAATCCAAATGCTTCACCAGGATACATCGAGGCACACTTGTTTTTTTTCAAGGACTTTCATCTGGGAGTCATGAAAACCCAGATTGCAGGGGCACCTGGGTGGCTCAGTCATTAAGCACCTGCCTTCAACTCGATCCTGGGATTGAGCCCCGAATCGGGCTCCCTGCTCAGCAGGAAGCCTGCTTCTCCCTCTCCCACTCCCTCTGCTTGTGTTCCCTCTCTCGCTGTGTCTCTCTCTGTCAAATAAATAAGTAAAATCTTAAAAAAAAAAAAAAACAGATTGCCAAAAAGTTCATAATCATCTAATAAAATGCTGTTAATTCTGTCAGTGTGAGAAAAACACAATTGATTCCTTTCAAAGAAGTCGGCGCATTCACTTGATTCTCTTCATCACCCCCAGAGTTTATTTTGTAGGCATGAAATCATCAGAGGTCGGCTCAGAGTAGAGCCGGAGGCCCCGAGGCTTCTGTGCAAGTCATTTACTTGGGGATAGAGGGCCAGGAACACAAGTTCAGGAAGTGGAGGGTGGGGTGAATCGGAGAAGGAGGGAAAGCCAATTTGAGGACACGTTACTGACTTAGCTATCAGTGCTGGCAACGGGAGCTGGACCTGCAGGTCCTCCTGAGGATTTTAAGTAATCTCAAAGCTCTGCACAGGGAGGACAAGAGGGGAAGTTCTTTATCCATGTGCTCCTATCCCCTCATTGGTCCAGGATGGCTCCCCCTCCCTTCTGAATGTGCATGCCAAGAGCTGGAAAGATTCTTAGGACAGCTGAGTGACTCCAGCCAGGATGGGTTCTCGGGAAGCTGGGGCAGCAACAGTGGCCCCAGAAGAGGATTCAAGATGTTTGACGTGGTAGGCAACTTCTGATAGATAATATAGATCTGATGGATCAGGTCTTCCATAGATTGGATAGATTCCGAGAGACTGATAGGTAGACTCTTCTGATAGATTGGATCTTCCATAGCATTTAAAATTATGATAATGCCAACCATAATACTTATTATTCTTAGCAGAAGGGTCCTATATATATATGTCACCACTGCTTGTCCACTTTTGCTTTTCCACGATGCAATGACCTCGCCAACGTTCTGGGGAACCATTATCTCTCCTTCTCCAAAAGAGGGAAGAAAACAAACGTAATGATTTCTGCAGTCAGGAATGCTAGATTAAAGGGGTGCCTGGGTGGCTCCATCGTTAAGCGTCTGCCTTTGGCTCAGGTCATGATCCCGGGGTCCTGGGATTGAGCCCCGCATCAGGCTCCCTGCTCCGCGGGAAGCCTGCTTCTCCCTCTCCCACTCCCCTGCTTGTGTTCCCTCTCTCACTGTGTCTCTCTCTGTCAAATGAATAAATAAATAAAATCTTTAGAAAAAAAAAGAATGCTAGATTAAAGTCAAAATCTCATCACTGAGACTAGATGTGGCATTGGTTGGGAATATTGGCCCCACTCATCTCAATCTAACAGAGGGCTTGGACTGGCTCATATGAAAAATAAAATTCAGTAATAATCTAGGGTCAGAAGATGTGGACAGTTTGGGACTGTGTGGGTGTTTTTGTGAGGGGAAAGTAATAAGGATCTTGCAACCGAAGTTGGTGGATATAACCATGTTAATCCATGTGGGTAGGTAGGCAGATAGATGGATAAATAGGTAGGATGATTGATAGATGGTTAGATGGATGATAGATAGATAGATGATGGATGGCTGGATGGATAGATAGATAATGGAAGGATGGATGGATGGATGAGTGGATGGAGAGATAATGGATGGATGGATGGATGGATGGATGGGTAGATGGATAGATAACGGATGGATGGATAGATAGATGATAGATGATAGATAGATAGATAGATAGATAGATAGATAGATAGATAGATGATAGATAGATAGATGATAGACAGATAATAGAGAGCAATTAAAATGGAATGCAGTACCATATGCCAGCCAAGTACTGCACATAATGAATGAGGAAGAGGAAAAATTCTCTGCATTAGACTTCTGGGCTCCATGTAAATCAGAGATTCTCCACATTGGGGGAGAAGGTGAGTCAATTTCATATTAAATCCTTCTGCACTGATTGTCCAACTCTCCGCTCAAAACCAGCTAGGACCCCCATGACATCGGCATTGCGTTAGCTTTGCGGGAAGAGGGAAGAAAGAGGACGTGGAATGGCAAAGAGAAGCCAAACAAAACTCAGAGAGAGAGAGAGAGAGTTTGCAAGAATAGAAGCTTTTTCGTTTTTACTTAAACCTTAGTTTGCTAAACCACCAAGAGCCTGAAGAGCACAGGTTGGTGGGGCAAGATTGGATGACAGAGGAAAGGATAATCTGCTCTCGAGGACAGGTTGGGGGACAGGTGGTTAGGGGACAGGAGGGCTTGAGATGTCCAGGTATAAATTTGTCAATATGCATTTGTTCTTAGGAGCCCCCAACAGACATTAGCATGTCCTCATGAATTCATTCTGTGGCCACTGTGTCTTCAGCGAGGGGAGAAGGTAGGGCCGATCTGTTGGGATGGTGCCCGCGGCAAGGCTGGCTCAGGACCAAGTGACGGATGGGGCAGAGTTACCCAGAATGCCTTTCTCCTTCCTCGTGGCTATCGATCCACACCTGTGGCACCTCCTACCTGGAGCTCTGCACGTGCAGACAGCAGCCCAGTGCTTCTCCCAGGGGGGACAGTCTTGTACGCCCCCACTTTCTGGGGCAGTGCAGGTGCAGGGTTCCCCGGACACGGTGAGGTTGCACGATTAGCTACAAGACCTCAGTTTCCGTTAGATTTTCTGATGAATCATTTTTTTTTTTTTAGTGTAAGTATATCCTACATATTTCAGGGGTCATACTTAGACTAAAAAATTACCCGTCATTAATCTGAAGCTCCCCTTTCACTGGACATTCTGTATTTTTATTTGCTAAATCTGACAACCCCCACCACTGACCATTTGCATTTTGAGAAGTAAAAGATGATAAGTAGGTTGGTATTAGACCAAAAATCTGGCTCTTGATCATCAGCAGATCATCATTATTATTATTTCTTCTTGTTACTATGTTGGTTGCTTTGGGTGGGAGAACTTCGCCGTTTACCTCAAATCACACCATGCTAGGGACCCCGGTGGTACCCATCTGAGGTCAAACCTGCTTGGCGATTCGTGTTCATCAGCCCTCGGGTCCCTCGTCAAAGTCGGGATGCTCACAAAGACGCTGAGCCTTCTTTTTTGAAAGTAGAAATGCAGACTGAATATATTTTTGAAAATTCCTCTCCATATGTGATACTAAGGTATTAATCCTACTCTTCTTTGATCATACCCGCCTCGTGCCTTCTGCGTGTTTCTAAAGTATGTTCCTCACATTTGCAAATAATTTCATGACCAGCATTCGAAAATAAAGGTGACATCAGTTCAAAAGACTGCAACTTCTTCATCCTGGTGCTGGAGTGAGAAGTAACCTTTGATGATATTCAAACCCTTTGGATCTTTAAGCCAACTACATCCAAAATTGGGGTGGGGAGGAAGAGTTGAAATTGTTAGAAATTTTCACTTGAACTCTTCTTATAGACACCACAACCCAGAAAAAAAAATCTGCCATGATTTTGCTACAACAGAATATGCCATCAATGCAAAATGTAACACGTTTTAACTGAATGATGCATATGGAGAATATCCATTACACGTGGAAGACAGATTAATGAAGAAGAGGATAAACCAAGATCTATGGCACGTCAGTGACTGAAGGAAAAAAAAATTAGCTTAATAAAGAGAAACAACTGCATCTACTTATATAATTTGGCAAAGACGTTGAAAATTGCAGCATCTACGGCGCACGCACATTTTAACTGTCACTAAGCAGGTAGATTAAAAGGAGGGAAATGTGGTGGTCAAAAAATAATTTGATCAGAGGCGTTTCAAATGGAATGAAACAGATGGCAAGTGGCCATCCGTTAAGTTGCTCCACATCTTGGAAGGCAAATGGAAAAAAGAAGCCAATTTCCAAATTAAAAAATAAAGCCTGAGCCGGAAGAATGTCTCCTTTTCTTTATTTCTTTTTTTTTTTTTAATTCTTTGTAAGTAACTCTCCGAGTTACTGATCATCTGGGAATTTGTGGTTACAAATTGTTAACGTATAATTTGTTTCTAAGATTCCACATAGTGCCCTGGAATTGGAACAGATGCTCTTTTGGGGTTTAGCTTTGGTTTAGGGAGGGAAAAAAAGATGAGCTGTTGTAGGACTCTTTCTCAATACTGTTTACTTTGAAAGAGGTTTAAGATTCCTTTTTGGCTCATAATTTATCCTGCATTAAGTTAAAGGATTGTGAGAGCAAATCTCTGTTAAAGAAATCTCTTAAAACGTTTAAAGTGTAGATGTCCTATGAAGGTATGTGGACTATTCTGGGGTGAATGTGTTTCTTGGAAGCCTGGTAAGAGCTTTTCAATATAAAATTGGTACTTTGTAATTCAGTATATGCGGTTTTGTGTGTACTGCTTTGCAGGGAGGAGAACCAAAATATAAGGATCTGAGAAATCCTTTTAGACCAGTGCTTATAAAGCTTTAATGTGCATATGAATGGCCCAGGGATCTTGTTACAGTGTAGATTCTGGCTCCTGGTAGCAGGTCTGCAGTGGGCCCCCAAATTCTGCATTTCCAGTGGCTTCCAGGCAATGCTTTGGTCCAGGGGACCTCACTTAGAGAAGCAGACCCATGAAGTCAGAATCTCCCGGAGCAGAATCTAGCACTGGATTGGTTTTTGAACTCCCCAGGTCACACTCATATGCAGTCAGGATTGAAACCCTGATGAGGGACCCAAACCCAGGACCCTGGGACCATGACCTGAGCTGAAGGCAGATGCTTAACTGACTGAGCCACCCAAGCGCCCCTGTTTAAAGAAAGTTTAAAAAACTTTCTTTATTCCTTTTTATTTTCATTTTTATTCTTATGTTCATGTTTTGTTATACATCCAGGTGAGAAGAAATGTGGAGGGGTACCTGGCTGGCTCAGTTGGAAGACCGTGCGACTCTCGATCTTACAGTCATGAGTTCGAGTCCCATGTTCGGTGTAGAGAGTACTTAAAAATAACATCTTAAAAGAAAAAAAAATGTGGAGAAGTAAAATATGGAGGGAGGTGAAATGAGAAAAAATAGAGAGAGAACAGAATAACGTCTAAATAATGGCGTCATGGCTATGGACCAAGTTCTGGGCAATGTTCTGTCTCTATTTAACACAGACGCCTGGGTTTTCCAGAAGAGGAGAATAAGATCTCATGCCCTGAGGACTTATAACATTCTGTTCACCTTAGCACAGAATGGATTCAAGGAGCCAGAACCTGGGAACCAACTTCCCAGTTTCGGGCACTTGATTCTCCATCACCCTAGCATCTGTGATCTGAGGAACTTTGAGTGATCCAAAAAAAAAAAAAAAAAAAAAATCAGGTCCTAAAGGCCAAAGGGGTCCAAATGCAAGAAATTCGATCACAGATGTATTCTTTCCGTTGCTCCTTTGGTGTTGACATTGCTTGTCAAGTGGGAAGAGGCCGTTCTTTGTGCATGTAGAAGGGGCCACTGTCATGGCAAGGTGGGAGGTAACAGGGCACGTGAGGGAGAAGAGAAGAGAGACAGACAGATGGCTGAAACAGAAGCACTCAGCCAGCGCTCCGCTGGGCTCCAGCCTAGGCAAGAAATAGCCCCACAAACTCACATTGTCCGCTGGGATGACACCACCATCTGCCTTTCCTGACACATCCACGCCACTTCATCTGAAAGACATTGTTATTAGTTCTAAATATGTGCTTTGGGACTTTTTTTTCCCCACAAAACTGATTTCCTAAAGAACCACACAGCGCCATCAGCCGGAACCCTCCTTCCTCATGAGAACATCAGCAAGACCCAGTAGATTTCTCACCATGCAGATTTACGAAAGCATAGAACAGCCAGGGGTCAAGAGAAGAAAAGCCTTGGGCTTCCACGCATGCTGCCCCTTTTGCAAATGAACAACGTGAGGGAAACACAGGGCTGCCCCAAATTCCGTACTTCTAGAAACACACTTTGACAGCGACGAGGGCTTCGGGAGAACATGAGAAACAGATTTGCGCAGATTCTCTTGTCGAGAAGTTTCACATTGAGAAATATCCGTTGGCACCTTATAGAAACCGCCAGTGAAACATACCTCGACAGAAGTCATCAATTCCAAATTCAGAGGATGGGGATGGCTGAGAACTGGCTTCTCCTATGGCCGCACTCCCGGTTTGTGTTGGAACAAAGTCACAGGGGTATTTAGGATCTTCTTACGCATAATAAGCTATTCCTGCTTCAACGGGTTCACCATTTTTCCTCAGCTATAATCTTCTGGTTGGACAAAGATTAAATAGAAAAAGCAAAAAAAGGAAGAATTTTTTTTCTAGCTTAAAGTTTCTGTTTCACACACACACACAAAAATCCCCATTTATTTATACTTTGAAAGAACTCCAAGATCCTGATGTGAAAAGAAGAATAAAACCCACATATAATGATTATGCGGAGCCCTGAAATGCTCTGTTGTGTAGACTAGCGGTTAAGAACTCAAAGGCCGAAGCCAAACGCTGAGTTCAGACTCCAGCTCCCACTTGGGTAATCACAATCATCCTGACTCACTGGTTTCACGGAGATAATGTCTGTGAAGCAATTAGCAAAGGGCTTAGCACACAGACAACATTCAACCAATATTATTGTGATGCTTTTATAGCACTTTTGATTCTTTACAACGGAGGACTCGGTTTATGTGTTTCTCCTTATTTTTTTTTTTTTATTACCATCCGGGCAATTAGCTCTTTCTTTTATGTCTTTACTATTCCAGACGTGCAAATAAGACCTAGGAACAAGATGCTGAAGCCATGAGATAATTTAAGATTTGTGTGCAGAAGGAGGTAAACCATCAGGATATGAACATGTCCCCCAGGGAATGGTAGAATAACACATGGAAACAAAAATGACGAGCAATATGAAGACCAGGAAATAATGATTTATCATAATCCATCGCTCTTGCCAAAAATGATCTCAGCAAGCAGGGTTTTAGGTAAATAATACGTGGGAGGTTTTTAGTTGGAGATAGCCAACGCACCCATTGGAATTCCGCAAGGCAGTTCATGTGCGGTAAGTCATATCCTCTGTGCAACAGAGCAGTGCCCGGGCTCTGTACTCAAAGACCTTTGGTAGACTTCGTCAGCCCCCTCTATCTGCATGAGCAAAGCCAACCCTTTGCCAGGCCTAACTCACTGTCTAGACATGGAGATAATCTGCTGATTAGACTCAAGCATGGAGTCTTTGTAGGGTTGCTCGCTGCAAACCTAAGGTGCCAGATTACACCCGCCATATCTCACCTCCAGTAAACACTGGGATCCAACTTACAATGGCTTCTTTTGAAGCAGGAAACATTATTCCACAACCAGGATATTTTTTTTTGCAACCTGAAATGGCATGCTGCCTGGAGCAATGAGTCCTGTGTGTGTGTGTTGTCTTATTGCTCTGGCCCTAATAAACACTTCACCCTATATGGGTGGTTAGGTAAATTTGACAAAAATGTAAATATATGCAGGGTTTGAACTCAATCGATTTTGCACTTTATTAGGATGCTCTAAAAATGCTACCCTGTTCGTGTTTATGTTCTTTGTGTATGAGTTTCCATGAACTTGTGAGTTTCCATGAACCTATTCAAGGGAGTCATACTTCTTGATCACCTTTCTGATTTACCCTGGAATCCTATAAGTGACTGGACAGTTGCAGTTACTAAGACTTGGTTCAATGAGTATTTGTGACAAGTTACGAATGAATGACAGCTTTTATTGCTAATGGGAAGAGAGATACACAAAATCCATTAATCTGTAAAAATTGAAACTCTTTGCATGAACACTCTGGGCCAAAATTTCAAAACCCTATAAGCCATGGTTTTAAAATAAAGCTTTACATGATTTAAAGATCATGTCTTCTGCCCATTTGATTGGATTATTTGAGGGGTTTTGTGTGTGTGTGGGTGTGTGTGTTCAGTTGTATACGTTCTTTATATATTTTGGATACTAACCCTTCATCAGGTATGTCATTTGCAAACATCTTCTCCCACTGGGTAGGTTGCCTTTTACGTGTGTCAATTGTTTCCTTTACTGTGCAGATTTTTATCTTGATGAAGCCCCAATAGTTTATTTTTGCTTTTATTTCCCTTGCCTCAGGAGACATATCTAGAAAAATGTTGCTATGACAATGTCAGAGAAATTATGGCCCCATGCTCTCTTGTAGGATGTTTATGGTTTCACGTCTCACATTTAGGCCCTTAATCCATTATGAGTTTATCTTTGTTAGCTATAGTGGAATTAAAACAAAAATTAGAAAAATAAAGACCATGAATCTAAGCTGAAAATTGGGGAAGGGGGAAGCATGAAACAAGTACCTTGAAGTAAGCTGCCCTGGTTCTCATTGGCATTGAAAGACCTAGAAAGATGACACTACCCAGTTCAGGTATGTGCACAATGAGGACAGGTATGAGTGGTGTGATAGAGAGACTGCCATGGCCTCGTCTCAGGAGGAACCAGCCTCAGCCCCGCCTGGATGTCAGACTCCCAGCCTCCGGAATGGTGGGAAATCAAGGTCTGTTGTGTAATCCCCCCAGTCTGTGGTTGGTACAAGATGAAAATGTTGTTGCTTTGTTACGGCGGCCCTAAGACACTAACACACAGATGGATGTGGGCGTTCAGAGCCATGTCCTAAAGCCCTGAGATAGACTGCTCACTGAGTCAAGCTCTCTGCTCTGGGTCTCGCTCTAAATGGATTCATCATCTCATCCTCTTAACCTTTGATTGACCTGCAGAAGCAGCTGTACGCATCTCAACGTTAAAAATATGCCTGGCATTAGTCAGCATCACAGGGAGGCCCACCCTGGGTCTGGGGGAGCCACAGCCTTCGTGGCTCCATCAAGGCTCCCAGAACATTTCTTCAGATCAACACTGTGCTCGGCTGTCCCCTTCTGGAGGGTTGCAGAGGGGACACCACTGTTTGCAGGGTCGAAGGGTCTTGGAGGTAGAGGCAGTGGGCCTTGGAAGAGACTGTGGGAGAAAAGAGAATGAAGTGTCAGTCAGCTGAAGGCAAAGTCCTTCTCTGGGAGTGGGGGACGGGAGGAGAGGGGCGGCAGGTCTTTGGGGGAATCGTGTGGGAGGAGGGAGCGGGGAGGGGGAAACGGTGGGCTCGGGAAGGGGAGGCTGAAGGGCAGAGAAGGCAAAGCAAGGTGAGCAAGCTGAGAGAGGAAGGCAGGGAAGGACCCCGGCCACCCAGACTGCTTTGCTTGTGGCTCTGCTCTCCGCGCTGGCCGCCAGTCCTCCCATGGCCTCAGCTCATCCCGGAGCTGCTGGTTCTCCCGCTCTGCTCCGGGCTCTGTCCACCGCGTGGGAGGCCAGCTTCCAGCTTCCTCTCCAGAAACTCGCCCCCCCCCGCCCTAGGCTGCAACCATGCTCTCCCTGACAACCTTTCCCGTGGCCTCCGAGAGACCAGGAGACCACGGTGTACAGTCCCATCCCAAGAGGGCATCACCTCCTGGTTGGGCTTCCTAGATGATGCGGGCTGTCTTCTGTCCCCCCACCCAGCAGGGCTGGCTGCTGGCCACCCACTGGCCGCCCCCGGAGCAGGGCCTGATACATCTGGACGAGAGGGCCTTCAAAGCCATGCAGCCTGGTCAGCAGGCGTAGCATGGAAATCACATTTGCTGAACATGCATTTCCATCCAGGAAAACAGAGCCGCTTCCCACTGAACAGACTTTGGGGAGGAGGGCGGCCACAGTCCACCTCTGACTCCTTGTGGAACGTACCGTGCTTCGTGAGTGAAATTGTGAACACATAGTTTCAGGAACAGTGTTCTGCTTTTCCTAGACTTGGTGACTTTTGGAACATTAAAAAAAGAAAGAAAGAAAAGGGGGAAAAAAAAAGGCTGCCTTTTGGCAATTGGCCATGGCGTTAAATGGAAGATATGTGCATATTAATATTTCTGCATATTAATGATTTTAGTTTCAGGTTTAAAAACCCTCCAGCATGTCCTCACATGTCCTCTCTTATATCTTGTTAAACTCATCAAGACCAAAATACAAACTTCTGTTCCAGCGTGGCGGGTCCGGTTCCACGTGCCGGGGACCTGGAGGTCTCCATGCCACCTGCTCTGACCAATAGCCAGCCTTCAGGGGTTGCCGTCATTTGTCTGCATCTCTGCGCGGCTGTCACCGTCAATCTAGTGCAAACAACCATAGACTCTTACCCGGATGCTTTATCTGCTCTTTAAGCGGCCACCCTGCGGGTGGATTCTGATCCATATTGCTTACCTTGCAGCCACAGTGACGTTTTTGAAATGCCCCTCTAGTAGAGACAGCCCTGCTTCTTTACCCCTTGTAGCTGCTGGCCTTTAATCCTACAACGGATGCTCTCCTTGACACAAGACTGAAAGCTCTGTCCCTGCTTGCATGTCTCACTTGTGTCCCCTTCCCACGTGCCCTCCAAACACCCTGGCCCTCCCCCGCTTCCACTGCTGGAGACGTTTGGATGGACCGTGTCTTCCATGAAGACCCTAAAGCAGGGAGGATCCGTGTCTGACCTCCTAGACCAAACCTCTCGCTCGGTTACACATTCTCCAGAATGCTGTACGTGTCCATCGTGGAACATACCACGGTCTGTCATGATGCATCCGCTAGCCTGACCGTTTTATTACTGTCTCCGTCCACCAGACTGTGGGTTCCACGACCACGCTTGTCTGATCGTGTTCACTCCCTAATCACCGTCACTGAGCTCCTTCCCTGGCCAGGAAGAGGCAACTACCCGTGAACAGATGGAGACGGAAACCGGTCCCCTCACTACGGAGCTATTTAAAGAGTGAGCTACCAGAAAGCCTGTCTTGGCGGGGAAAGTTAAACAGGAAACTCTGTCCCCCAGGAGTTGTTCTTCTGGCTCCTGATGATACTGAAAAGCAAAGAATGTACTCGTGTAGCTCACACAGCAGAGTTCATGAGTATGTTCAAAGATGTTCCTTATTTAGCTCATGGCAACAAATTCAATTTAATGTGGTTCACCTACTTAGCTTTGTTTCACGTCTGAACTTTGGAATTCTAAGGGTGAGGACTCTCCACGAAGCATTTCTTGCCTCAAATCATACTAATCCTCGTAACTGCTGGATTCGGGCAATGACCCCAGGCAGGGAAGCTTGTAGTAATCTGTTTTCTCCAGTTGCCAGGACTCAGGTTCAAGACACCTTGTAGGGACAGAGGCATTTAATGAGCAAATAGCACGTGGCATTCCTTCTCCAGAGCAGATGGGCTCGTTAATTTGAAAAGGAAAGTAACTTTCATCAAACGTTGACTTCTGGTTCTATCCCTAGTTTACGTGTCCCTGGTACAGGTGACCCTTGAAAAACACCGGGGTTGGGGTGCCAACTCTTGCATTATTGAAAACCCACATGTAACTTTTGATTCTCCCCAAAACTTAATGACCAATAGCTTACTGTTGACTAGAAGTCTTACTGAGAACGTATGCAGTGGATTCACATGTATTTTGTATGTTTTATGTACTATATACTGTGTTCTCACAATAAAGTAAGCTAGAGAAAAGGAAAGGTCATTAAGAAAATCATGAGGAAAGGGCTCAGTCGGTGAAGCGTCTGCTTTTGACTCAGGTCATGATCCCGGGGTCCTGGGATTGAGTCCCCCATCGGGCTCCCTGCTCAGCAGGGAGTCTGCTTCTCCCTCTGTGCACGTTCTCTCTCTTTCTGTCTTAAATAAATAAATAAAATCTTTTAAAAAAACCCAAAATCATAAGGAAAAGAAATTGCATTTACAGGACGGTATTGTATTTGTTGAAAAAAATTCCTGTATATGTGGACCCACGTAGTTCAAACCCATGTTGTTCAAGAGCCAGCGGTATTGTATTTTTCCAACTGCTGCCATGACAGTATTTCAGAGACCCCCCGGAGGCCATAGGACATGAGAAAAAGGGTGGTTTGTGTATACTAGCATATGGAATCCCACTAACATTAGGAGAAAAGAGGAGGTCTACATTCGGTTTGGATAGCGCTCTGGGACAGAGGAATAGACTCACTTCATCCAGCCATGGGCACCTTCTCAAACCCTAGGAAACACACATATGAGGAAAATTTGTATGCATACCTTGGGCAAAGTCCTTGGCATATGGCATCTGACTGAATCTTGTCCAAAGCCCAACAAGGTGCAAAGATGGTTGATTAAACATAAATTCTCAGGAATTGAGGTCAACCAGCCGGCCAGGCCTTGCTTTATTGGGTGGGCATTAACCGTCTCCAACTCCAGATTGTGCTCCCTTTTGGGGAGCAAGCCTGGCAAGATAATTCAGCCAGTATATAGAGGCCAAGTTGGGAACCCAGTGCCTGGGATGCAACTCAGCTGATTTAAAAGATTCATGTTTAAAAAAAAAAAAGTAATAGAAACAGCCAACTCTTAAAAAAAAAAAAAGAAAAGGTCAACTCTTTCTACAACCGCTATTTGTAAGGTCATGACAAATGGAGAAAAATATTTAATTGGCATGAGGCAAATTGGCTTTTTTTTAAGTCTTATTTTTTTTAAAGATTTTATTTATTTGACACAGAGAGAGAGAGCACAAGTAGGGGGACATGCAGAGGGAGAGGGAGAAGCAGACTCCCCGCTGAGCAGGGAGCCCAACACGGGGCTTGATCTCAGGATCCCGGGATCATGACCTGAGCCGAAGGCAGACGCTTCACCGACTGAGCCACCCAGATGCCCTTTAAGTTTTATGTTTCAAGAGTAGTTTTAGGTTCACAGCAAACTGAGAGGAAAGTCCAGAAAATTCCTCTATAGCCTCCAGTCCCCAACACATGAACAGCCTCCCCCCTTCTACACCCCCCATGAGATGGAACATGAGTTTCATCCCCACATGGGCGATCGTAATCGTCAAAATCCAGTGTCCATGAGGATTCACTCTTCGTATTGTGCAGTCTACGCTTTTGGACTCTGATATGTCTGAATGTCCACAGTGTACATTGGATTGACCCTTAGTTTTGTGTAGTCTATGGGTTCAGACAAATGTGTAATGACATGGATTCACTGTAAATTAGCTTTTTTATTTAAAAGCATGGGGGTCTACACAAATTTCCATGAAGCTAGTAGATGAATTGATGTGAAGTCTCAGATTTAATTTTGATCTCTAGGTAGGTAGGGGCACCTTTCGTGTGCAATAGCGTGCTGGGTTACTTTCCTAACGATGCTTCCAGAGGCATGGGGGATACATATTTACAAAGGCCTTGAGCATAACCAGGAACATTCAGACCTGTCAGAGTCGGCAACAAGCAGGCATTTCTTTTAAATGTTGCAATGAATTAACTAGCTGATTAATTAATGGCTTCATACCTACAGCAAAGGTTTGCAAACTTAATCATACATTGGAATCCTGCAGAGATCTTTAAAGATACTGACACCCAGGACGTCCGTTAGATATTCCAGTTCATTGTCCAGGGATGCGTCCTGGGCATTAGGACTTTTGAAAGCTCCCCGGGGGATGCCGATGTGCACCCAAGTTTGGGACCCTCTGTTCTGTAGAACGACAGAGCAGAGAGACCCACAGATGTTGTGTGTGCATGCGGTGCTAGAAAGTTGGAGCTCGCATGGTGAAGTCACTGACGGCTTGTCATCAACTTTGTTGAGACTATTAACACCACAGAGATCAGCAAATGTGTCACGTATAGAATTTGGCAGTCTTTGCAGGACTGGGTTCCTCAGGCAATCAGGAGCATGGAGTCCCTTGATCCTAGTAAGCAGATGGAGCAAAGAAGGCCAAGGGGTCACCATGGGGGACATTTGAGAGACTGAGGCTGGCTGGGTAGCCTAGGGCAGAGGTTAGAGGACAAGGGGCTGTCCTGGTGACCTGAGGCTGACACCAACACCCCATTCACCCAAAGCTCATCTTTAATCTTCTGCTCACGACTTATCCAAAAGGCATAAAAGTCACTTAGAAGGTACAGAGCAGGGACGCCTGGTTGGCTCAGTCGGCGAAGCATCTGCCTTTGGCTCCGGTCATGATCTCGAGGTCCTGGGATCGAGCCCCGTGTCGGGCTCTCTGCTCGGCAGGGAGTCTGATCCTCCCTCTCCCTCTGCCCCTCCCCTGCTCATATGTGCGCACTCTCAGTCTGTCTCAAATATATAAATAAAATCTTTAAAAAAAAAAAGAAGGTGCAGAGCGTTGGCAGGACGCCACACCCTTTTCTTGATTTTTACCCTAAAAACTGAAACGAGCCCAGTTTGTTGGTACATCTACAGGGTTCCACCAAGGTTCTCATTGGTTCTAGACAAAAACCAGAGCCAAGAAGAGATTTACCGCGTCTATGTGTGTAAGTACAACGCACATCCGTTTTCTGCATTATGTATGTGCATCTGTCTGTGGATATGCTTCCTATGTCATGTTACAAGAAGATGTTGAAGTGAGTACATATATATATTAAAAAAAAAGCAGCCTGTTTCACTTTATCCCACTATTTTTAAACAAAAACTTCTACCCACAGTTCACATGAAAGCTGCAAGACTGTTCTTGCAGGAATATCTATTCCAATCCCGCGGGGAGGATGGAATGCGGCCAAGTCATTTTATCTCCGACAAAGAGGGATTTTTTTTTTCCACCCAGACATTGACCCGGTAAAATCAACCATTTTAGAACACAGAAATTGCTTTTAAGGCAAGACGAGTTCTGATTGTTTGTTTTCGATTTTCCTCGTTGAAAGTAGTGAACTCTTCTTGACAGCCCCTCTGGGCAAAGCGGAACATTGGCAGATGGTGCCAATAAATGAACGAAATGAATTAATACGTGAGTTAAATAAATGTAAGTAAATAAATGAATTCATGCAGGAAAATCAGTGTTTCCTACTATCCTGTGTCTTATGTGCCCTTGAAGGATTGCCTGAGGGACATGTACTCAGTTGGTTTTTCTGTAGAGCTTAAATGATACCTTCCCGTCAACTCACGTCGATGGAAAGATTTGGAGTTTCAGAGAAATCAACCTGTAGAGGTCAACACACTAGTGTCTTAGAGGAATGTCTCCCCAATACCGCTTCTGATCCAGGATGGTGGTTCATGTGCTTACATCAGGGCGTTCTCAAGGATATTTCTACTAAATCAACCAACACACATGGGAAAGAATTTCCTCCAGTATCAGGTGATTTTTATTTTATATGATGGACACCATGGGTTTGTTTTTGTTTTTTTTTTTTTTTTTTTTGACTGATCATGATTTCCTTCTAACTTTATAAGGATTGCAGAAGGAAACCTGGCTCATTCCCATAGCAAGAGCACACGCCCATGCACCTGCCAGACCTGTGTTTATAAGGGAGTATTGCCCAGTGGTGAGCTGCCTGAGCCATGGACTAAACAAATCTACTCTTAAAGGTGGAGTCCTCTTGCCCCAAAGTGAACATGATCCACATTCACTTTAAGTTTGTGTGCATGTGTGTGTGATCGTGTTTGTGTATTTCCATCTCCTGAGCTGCTGTGAGTCCATAAATCACCAACCGTCCAAAGCCAGCCTTTAATTCCGTGCTCTGGTGATGTATCTTTAAACGCATATTTCTCTTTTCATAGACATTTGGCGTGCAAACCTGTAAGTGTAAAAATTTGCACCCTGGAGAGCAGTGAATGGAATTTCAAATATACATCAGGAAAGTCGAGTGAGCCTTTTCTCATGGGAGACTAAACATGGAAAATAGTTTTTTGTAACCACCTTTTATTGTTCCCCTAAATATTGAATTTCCCATGTGCAATTATTGATGGTTTATATTTTCTGATTTATGTTATTCGAATGGCACATAAGTTTGAATCCCAACTTAAAAAGTAAGGAATCAATGCACATAAAGGTAGCGGTGTCACAATGTACGCATCGGTTCTGCGAGTTTGTAAATAACCTTGCGCAGTTATTTACTGCCTATGCAATTCACATTTCTCTCTCTCTTTCTTTCTATCTCTATCTCTCTTTTTTTTGTTTTTTTTTTAGTGAAAAGTTATGCCAGGTAGGACAGACTAGATTCTGAGAGTTAAATTGATTTTTGAGCTGTCAATCCTCATAAAGAGAACGTCCCAAAGTGTGAATGGAGGGTGGTACAAAGTGACCTCTGAGTCATGTGGTTAAATGTTCAATGAGTAATCGGCATTTCATGCTGAAAAAAAAAATAGGTTTCTGGCTTCCTTACATTCCCTGTAAATAATGTAGCAGCAGGAACATAACAAAATCGGCCAATGTGAGCAATGCAATGGAGTGGTAGATCCATCCTGTTCTATGTCCTTTCTCTCATTAGCTGTTTGATCCTATTCATTCAGTTATGTTCCCCCTCAAACTCATTCTCCTTTTGAAACCATGTTTCCTGTGGAGGGTATAGTCGAAATGCTAAAGAAAACTTGCTTTCCCCAATATTCATAGCAGCAATGTCTGCAACAGACAAACTGAAGGAGCTGAGATGCCTTTCAACAGAAATATGGATAAAGAAGACATGGTCCATATATACAATGGAATATTCCTCAGCCATCAGAAAGGATAAATACCCAACATTTACATCAACATGGATGCAACTGGAGGAGATTATGCTAAGTGAAATAAGTCAAGCAGAGAAAGTCAATTATCATAAGGTTTCACTTATTTGTGGAACATAAGGAATAACATGGAGGACATTAGGAGAAGGAAGGGAGAAATGAAGGGGGGCAAATCAGAGGGGGAGACGAACCGTGAGAGACTATGGACTCTGAGAAACAAACTGAGGGTTCTAGAGGGGAGGGCGGTGGGGGGATGGGTTAAGCCGGTGATGGGTATTAAGGAGGGCACGTACTGCATGGAACACTGGGTGTTATACGAAAACAATGAATCATGGAACACTACATCAAAAACTAATGATGTACTGTATGGTGATTAACATAACATAATAAAATTAAATTAAAAAAAAAAAAGAAAACTCGCTTTGCCTAATCCTGCATGCCCATGATGTCGGGAAGCTGAAACAGTAAACAACAAGGAGAGTGTTCCTCCTCTCGATTCCTTCATTAACGGCAAGATCCTGATCATTGTTGACATCATTGTTTGGTATCCAAAAGCCATTTAGAGCTTTGTGGTATTTTGCTAAGGCTTCCATAACAAAATACCACTAACTGGGTGGTTAAATAACACACATTTATTTCTCAGGGTCCTGGAGGCTGGGAGTCTGAGATCCAGGAGGGGCTAAGCCTGGGAGTCTGAGATCCAGGTGGGGCCAAGGCTGGTTCCTCCTGAGGCCTCTCTCCTGGGTGTGTAAATGCCATGTTCTCCCCATGTCCTCACATGGTCGTCCCTCTGTGCATGTCTGTGTCCTCATCCCCTCTTCTTATAAGGACCCCAATCCCATGGGTTTAGAATGCACCCTAGTGACCTCATCTTACCTTAATCCCATCTTTAAAGGCCCCATCGCCAAATACAGCCCCATTCTGAGGTCCTGGAGGGTGAGGGTTTCAACATATGAATTTTCTTTACCGATTCCTCTTGTGCGTAAATACTTGTAAACTGGTAAAAGCCAGTCCTTTGGCATATATTTTATGATCTTGAGGTAAAAGTCATTTCAGCTCCCCATAAATTCCACGGAAAGTAAGAACAATCATGGGAGAGAGATGTTGATGAAAAGAATTTATAATAGTAGATACACCTGTTTCCCAGAAGACACTAATTCTGCTTCCTCCACTCTTGGGTAATACTTTGCAGAAGGAGAAACATTCCATAAGAATAAAAGTGCATATGGATTCTCTCTGCTTCTTGGAGTTCCTGTCCAGCAGGTTAAGAAATCTGGAAAACCAATTCTCTGGCTGTTCAATTAATTATTGTGACAAAAATATGCATTTGTGCCTCTCACCCCAAACACTTTTCAGAAGGCAATCCATTTTTTAAGCCAAGTGTTTGCCATTAACTCAATATCCAAGTTAAAAAAAACTCTGTGTTTTGAGTACAGACCATTGCTGACTAATTTGATTTTCAGTATGTTAATAAAGACATAGCACCTAAGTGACTTGCCAGTTTTAAGCAGTTTCTCAGGATCCGGTTAAGTCTTTAACTTAAGATCAGTTACTCTATCAGGGTACTCTCCCCAAGGTTGTTCTGATTCCCCATTAAATTCCCATACAGCCTGGGCTGGAATGTTTAGCCATGAGCACTTGTGTCCAAGACACCCCTTATTTCATGTCCATGCTGTCCTGTTGGTGACCTGATAAGAGGTCATTTGCAAACTATTGCTCTTTTGGTTTTCAAAACTAGTGGCATTGAGAAAGATGAGATGAACTCACACAACTTAGTAGCAAGAAAGCAAACAACCCAATTTAAAAATGGGCAGAAGACATGAACAGGCATTTCTCTAAAGAAGACATCCAAATGGCCAATAGACACATGGAAAAATGCTCCATGTCACTCAGCCTCAAGGAAATGCCAATCAAAACCACAATGAGCTATATCACCTCACCCTGGTCGAATGGCTCAAATCAACAACCCAAGAAACAACAGGTGTTGGTGAGGATGCAGAGAAAGGGGAACCCTCGTGTACTGTTGGTGGGAATGCAAACTCTTGCAGCCACTCTGGAAAACAGTATGGAGGCTCCTCAAAAAGTTAAAAATAGAAATATCGTACAGCCCAGTAATTCCACTCCTGGGTGTTTTATCCAAAGGAACAGAATCACTATGTCAAAGAGATATCTGCACCCACATGTTCATTGCAGCATTATTGACAAGAGCCAAGACATGGAAGCAACCTAAGTGTCCATCGGGGGAGGAATGGATGAAGAAAATGTGGTCCATGTGCACAATGGAATATTATTTGGCCATGATAAAGAAGGAAATCCTGCCATTTGTGACAACATGGATGGACCTGGAGGACATTTTGTGAGGCCAGACAGAGAAAGACACATATTGTATGATATCACTTACATGTGGAATCTAAATACAAGTGAGACTCATAGAAACAGAGTAGGAAAGTGGTTACCAGGGATTGGAGGTAAGAGTGTGGAGGAAGATTGGACAGTGTCCAGCTCCTAGTTTTAAACCTCAAGGAAAGATTTTTCCCAGGCTTTCTGTTGGAGGTGAGCCTTTTCTCACTCTCAGAGAAATGATGAGGTTTTTGTTCTCCGTGGTGGAAAAGAAGGCGTTTTCCATTGAGGAGGGTGTCTTAAGTTTTGCTTCCATCAAAAACAGAGCCCCAGCCAGAGACCTGGATGAGGTAGTTTATTTTGGAGGTTGTCCCAAGAAACTGGATGAGAGACACAGGAAGGGAAGAAAAGTGACAAAGGGACAGCTGGGCTTCAGTTCCACTGGGGACTCTCTCAGCATTTTTGTAGAACGTGTATCAGGACTGGTCCCCCAAGCATGGGACATCCATGCCCCAAACCCATTCCTGTTGCTTGTGAATAAGCCAGAGGGCAGTCACCATCGCGTCCCTGAGCTCTGCACAAGCCCTGAGATGAACATGTGTGGCAGCAGGCACTGCGGTAGAATGTTGCCTGCGTGCACAGGAAAAAGGGGACACCATCTAACCCTGGAATTGGGTGCCACCAAGGAGATACGCCATGAACTGTGTGTACCAGCCCTGTGGGAGTTTCCAGGGGCAGGAAATGAAGACAGAAATGTCAACATTAGTCATCTCAGACACTCCTTCCACTTGAATTAGAGGCAACAGAGAGAAGGTAGATGCCATTGCAGGGGGAAAGGTGCATTTGATAAAGGGAAGACATGGTTGAATCCAGGTGATAGAATCTATGTTTTCTGTAAAGTTTAAGGTGAGACCCTTGACTTAGATTGCAGCAGGGATATTGGGGTTTTAGGGAAAAGGGGACAAGATGTAAAATAATAATTTTAGAAAGTGGGATGAAAAGTGTCCTGAGGCAGGGGTGTGCCACACAGGGACTGGTACCACACAGAAATGGGCACGAGGGTGTGGTTTTCCTCCAGCCACACTCAGCTCAGCTGCATTTCCCGACTGGGTTTAAGCAGGGTTACTGTGGATTCCCATCGTCAGAGCAAGACTTTCTGAGCTAAGGGTGTTTGCAAGATAGTAATCACAGCTCTTAATCGTGCAACCGAACATATGGGGTGGAAATAAAAGCAGATCAAAGTATAGGGACCCGGATGGCATGCAAGGAGGCACCTAGAGGGAATAACCCAGACCTGAACTTGAAGACCTGTGTTCTGGAAGCCAGTATTTCAGACATGATTGGGGATGACCAATGTCACTTGACTGCAAACGAGGACAGTTGAGAGAGCTGGAGGAGAACATGACTTGGGATGTACTAGGTCAAAGATACACATGACTTTCACAGACTTCACAAGTATTAGAATTGTAATTATCCAACTCAAATATCACTTGCATCCCGTCATTGTAAGTTGGCTCAAAGAAGCCATAAAAATAACTGAATGCATTTCTAAATGACCAGAGAGAGGAGAGTCTGTTTTCTTAATTCGTCTGGCTTTTGGGGCAGGTTTCCTTTTTTATTTGACTGTAAGTCTATCTTCCTGTGCTTTAAGATGATATAGTTTTCTTTGTGAAAATTTAGGACAATGGCACTGACATCTGAGATCACGAAATACTTTAGGAAGAGAAAACTCGTTAAATTATTTTCTGTGTGTACTTTTTGGATGTGCCTTTGGAACTAAAAGGTGTGTGTGGGGGGGGGGCGGTTAAGTAAAGCCAAAAGCTAAAAAAATAAAAATAAAATAGAAGAGAATGGTGAAAATTTGGCATTTGGACTCTGTTTGCAATAAATGAAAGTACGTGCCTTCCAACAAATCCAATTCTTAGAGAAATACTTTCTCTTTCAGAGTGTTTTTAAACAGGAGGAGCAAAAGGCAAGAATGTACGAATCACAGGGCCAGTCGTGTTGACTCTACGGTTGACGTACCAGCTCAGTCTTTGGGGGCCCAGTGGCTTCACGTGATATTAAAAACGTAATCGAGGTAAACGTTTTCTCCTGGTACATGGTAGTTACATCCCAACAGGACCAGAAAGTCTAGTAGTGTAGGCACAAATGCCCCTTGAGGTGCTCAGGGGCGCTTAATGGGGAGCCCCACCCACCTAAGGTGCTCCAGGTAGACCCCACAAGACGCATCCTCTTTTCTCCTAACCACCTTCCACCCAGCCATGCGTGGGTGGATGCCACACACAGAACCAGCCTGGGCCATTGCCCAAATGAGACACTATCTCTGGAGATCTGTCATCACCTTTGGGACTACAAAGTGAGTGCAGTAGGAGTTTGAAACTGTCTGGTCCTCTTCCGTGTGTGGACCCTGCTCGGTCTTGTTCTACACAAAGCAAAGCCCTCTGTGCTCGATGGCAGATGATGTATTAGTCTGCTAGAGCTGCAGGAACAAAGCTGCACCTCCCCGAATGGGCATGATGGTAAGAAAATTATTTCCAAGGGGGTTGCTCTAAATGGCAAGTGAGTCCTAGAGCTTTTGGAACATGATGCATGTTCAGTAAAGGTTTGATGTCCCTTGGTAGAATGGGAATATTATTTTCTCTCTATAACCCCCAAAATGTCTTGGTCGGTTTGCTCTGTTAAACCTGCGAGAAGGATTTTAGAAAACTAAACAGTTTAGTCTGAGGTTTTCTTAAATGGTAAGTTTGCCATTGCCTGTGGGTGGATGTGACCAGAGCTGGCTCAGGAGTGTCGGGTAAGAAGCAAAAAGAGTCATTGTGTTCCTGGCATTTTAAGGATGCTTTTCATTGGATGACAAGAACGGAGGATAGCATCATGCACAGATTGCAAACTGACGGTGAGTCTTAACGGGCTCAGTGGCAAGTCCCATGTGGGAAGGTTACAAGATATGGGGCTGCCAGTTAGTTGCACAACGTGCCAACAGGGATCTGTGCTAATGAGGACAAATATTTGAAAATATCACATGTTAAACTCTGCTTGTCAGGGGCTTGCAGGGACATGGCTTGTGGTGCATCTGAATGGAAATGGGATTTTCCTTCAGTTTTGACAAACGTATTTCAGAGCCCCACAGACACCTAGATGAAGCTACAATGATAATAGTTACTTGGTAAGAAAGAAATTCACCATACGTTTTAATTTTTTAAATTTTATCTCATTTCATTTTTAGTTTGTACAAGGTTTTTTTTTTATTGTGGGAAAAATACATTACACATAGCTGACCGTTTTACCCACTTTTAAGAGCACAGCTCAGTAGCATTAAGCACACTTAGATCATTGCACAACCATCCCCACCATACGTCTCCAGAACTTTCCATCTCCCCAAACTGAAGCTCTGTCCCCATGAAACACTAACTCCCCATCCCTGTCCCCAACCTCTGGCACCCATCCTTCTACTTTCTATGGATGTGACTCCTCTACGGACCCCATATATGTAGAATCACACAGGATTTGTCCTTCTGTGTCTGGCTTATGTCACTCAGCATCATGTCCTCAAGGTCCATCCACGTCATAGGAGGTACAGAACGTCCTTCCTTTTCAAGACTGCGTCATATTCCATTCTATGCATGGACCACACGCCATTTATCAATCCATCCACCCATCCATCCACCCATCCATCCATATATCCATCATCCACCCATCCATCGTATCTATCTATCTACTATCTATCTATCCACCCACCATCCATCCATCCATCCATCCATGGACGCTTGGATTGCTTCCACTCCTTGGCTATTGTGAATCATGCTGCTGTGAACACAGGTGTGCAAATATCTGTAAGCCCCTGCTTTCAATTTTTTTGGATCAATGCCCAGTCCTGGAATTGCTGGATCATATGGTCATTGTATGGCACAAAGCACTCTAAATAAACTTGCACCCATATGCTTTTTTATAAAATATGTTTTAGTAGCTCAGAGTTTAGGATTATGTCATTCTGAATATTTATAACAGGGACCCCAGAATTCTATTCCTTCATTCACAGCTGAGCAAAAGAACATGTTAATCCTTTCTTTTCTTCATAGGAAATTTATTGTTTCTCAAAATCTGTGGACCCAAGGTCAAAGTCAGGTTTTATTAAGGTGGTATTAGGTTTACTAAACAGGTGGCCACACAGGTGTGGGAGAAACCAGTATTCAAAGACGGGTATAGTTTAATGTAGAGGCCATTTCAGTTCTTCCACTAATTATTCCTGTCTTCCTCTTCTCCTTCTTTTATTTCCAGAGACTTCTATCTATTCTTGTGTATGTCATCCGTCTGTTAGAGGTCTGCCATCAATCCCCCTGTATGAAAAGCCAATCTGCAAAAACCCCCTGTGGCTGAAATTTTGACATGGAGTAGCATGTATGATCCAAATACGTTTTATGTTCTTTCTGGCTATTTTGTACATATGAAAGGGCTATTTTCTCACTTTGAAAAAATAAGCCAAGATCCCTTGAAAACCACCACGAGACAACTTTCATGAGATCAGTGGAAACCAAGCTCAACGTCATTATCCCATTCATGTCCACAGCCCTTCACCTCTAATACCGTTTACAGATGATCTGGTAACTCATAGGTTCTTTTTTAAAGGACTGACATTGTGACAGATGATAACTGAATGCATGAGTTATGGCACACTTAACCTCAGAAGGAGTAAGAATTTATCTACCAAGACGTTTGTCTCCATGCTTGTTTTCCTACCGCCTTTATGTCAACTCTCTTCTGGTTAAAAAGGAAAAGGGTCAAGAAGTTGTGAAATTTAAATAGAAGAGAATTTAACGATGTGATGCAGGTAAGAGTTCGTTTTCTTGAAACTGTGGATATGTGTGTTCTAATCCCATGGCCAGACTCCAATGGGACAAAATCTTAAGTAAGCCTTACTGTCATCACCCCTCATTGCCTTATCTATGTCATAGAATGATCATAAAAATAGCAGCTAATCAAGTTGAGAGGTTTTTGGAGATTTTTAAAACGTACTAAAATAGATGGCACCTGTGTTTATTAGTTTTACCTCTAAGTCCTTAAAACACACCTAATAGCAGAGCCTGCATGCCACATGCAAAACTAACCAGTTTAGAATACAGTCCTACTTTGGAACTTCAGTTGAAATATTTTCCAGAGATTGTAAATGGATAAAATATTCTCTAACCCATCCACCCCTGGTTTAAAAAAAATGTCTTCAGGTAGAAACAGAAATAAGAACCCATCTCCTATGCAAAAATATCAGAATGAGAACAAAGAAGAATCAGAACCAATGTATATATGGATTACTGTAATAAAATCAGTCATTTCTCGGAGGGAAAAAATAAGATGTGTGCATGGAATGTCATGGATTTTATAAATGGTGGAAGTTTGTGGCTGGATTCAAGAGCCAAAACTTGCTTTTTTGCATTACCAATGAAAACGCATTCTCTTCCCTTGGCTGATAGTATAGGTGAATATGGCAACCCATATTTTCCTGTTCATGTCTTCGCTATTCTGCCATGTGTTTGAACTGTGTTTCTCAGCCTATTGTATTCTGTGTAAAATATATCACATGGGATTGCAAGGTGGAGAACTTGGAAGTTCAATATTCCACGAGGCTAGGGGGCCATGAGCACAGCAAGGAACCAAGTGAAGGATAAAGGACAAGCCACCACCGTATTTTTGGTTGGTTTTCTTTCTTTAAGACAAAGCATCCAGCAGACTTTTATGACCTGGACTCCCTGCTTTTCCAAGTACATACCAATAGCACAGCCAATAGTATTTTTCCATTTTTGTACTGAACACAGAAGGAAAGCAGTTTCACATGCTATCAACACATCAAATTGTTTGAAACTCCTTCCAAAGTAGAATGGGAATGTCTGATAATCTCCTTCATCTTGGTGTATTGCAAATCCAAACTTGTGATGCACCCATTTACTGACGCTCAATGGGAATCTTACACAGACACTTATCTGAGAGTAACGCCTGCACGTTGTTGCATGAGGAAAGAGGAAGTCACAGTCATTTCCCTGGGTGACTAGAGAAATATATTCATAAGAAAATGAGTTTGACAGAGAATGCCAGATATCTGTATCTTAACGTAAGGATCCACCAAATAGATTTATAGCTTAAAGTATGCTTATATTTTTTTGTTCATGATGGGTTTTTTTTTTAAGATTTTATTTATTCATTTGAGAGAGAGAAAGAACACAAGTGGGGGGGGAGGGAAAGGGAGAAGCAGACTCCCTGCTGAGCAGGAAGCCCAATGTGGGGCTCAATCCAGGACCACAGGATCATGACCTGATCCGAAGGCAGACGCTTTAACTGACTGAGCCACCCAAGTGCCCCATGATGTTTTTGTTTCTTTTAATAAACTCTACCCCCAATGTGAGGCTGGAACTTAGGACCCTGAGATCAAGAGTGGCATGCTCTACTGACTGAGCCAGCCAGGTGCCCCAAGGTATGTTTATATTTATATTTGTGGATATACATATTGAATACATAAGTTACATATGCATATATATGGAATATTTGCAAATGATCATCTATAGTTTAATATATGAATATACTTCTATATTTAATCTATGCTTATATCTTAAATTTGGGTTTAAATAAAGCATTAAAATGTAAAGGGTAAAGTGAGTAGAACCTTGAAGAAAAAAACCTACTCTTAGCCGAAGCCAGGAGCAACATAAAATGATTATTCAGATGCCTTTTTTCTCTTATCTTGGCACCAACATTGGATTTTATGAAAGACATAGCCTGAGACCAACAACTGCCAACAGCATCGTTTTCATTGTCTATTTCCACCAAAATGTCAGTGCTCATAGGTAATATAATTTGTGCAATGGGATATTATATTATAAACACACTATCCCATGGTTCTGAAAACCACAAACTCCAGACTGTCCAGGGAGAGGAAGGATGAAGCTCAAAGAGTCCAGGTTGAAACGGAATTAGTGTTGTTTTGTGGCACAGTGTGCTTTAAATCTTCACTCACGAGCTTCCATGCTTCAAATGTGAAAACTTACCGTGGAACTGCTTCCACCCTCCCGTGCTAGTGATGGAAGGGAGCCCTGTAATTTCTGGAGGCCACACACTCTCCCCAACTAACAAGGCAGCTGGGCGTTTGCTGACATCTTCAGGAGGGGAGATGGGCTTCCAGTATTCATGGCGACCACCTGTAAGAACTGTATTGACTGGAAGGACAATGGCCTCTCCAAAGTTCTGCAAAGGGTACACATGTGGGCATGAAGAGGCCACCAAAATCTCCCTCCAGGACAGAGCAGGAGATAGAATAAAGTCAAGAGTTTTCGGGGGGGTAAGGAAAAAACCTCAACCCAGGTGGCTCTTTCGTTTCCATATGAATGCAGAACAAAGCTGGTGCTCATATCAGCAGCTCCTTGGGGAGAAAGGCTGGGTGCTTGAGTCATTTTCTTCTGATCTGAGTGAATTTTCTTTATCTACCCAAATCAGATGAAGTCAAACTAAGGACACAGGAAGAAAAGTAAGCTCAGAGTTTTCCCAACTCAAGACACCCTGGCTCCAAAAAGAGTATTTTTGGTTGCCTTAACAACCATGGGGAATTGATAAGCTTGGGATTGGGAAAAATCACTAAGATCTGTAGTGCTGAATCCCATGGAATTAAAGTAGGTGATATCTTTGTCATATATTTTGTTCTCAAGTTACTTTATATGGCCTGAATTAAGGTCACTGTAGTGTCACATGAATTCCCCATCTCTGCCCTTCTCTTATTGATTTTTGCCAAGTTCCTGGATCTTCACTGAGGATGTGTGAGCCTGTGTGTGTGTTTGTGTGTGTGTGTGTGAAACAGATACTGAATTTGCTTCATGGAGCTTTGTTGAGAGCCTTGTTTGAGGTAATGCAAAAGGCAGTTCCTAAAATCCCAGTGCATGGTGGGTTCTAAATGAAGGCGAGCTATCACTCTTTTCTTGCAAAACCACTGAGATGCATGTCTGTTGTAAGAATGGAAGAAGAACTGAGAATCAGTTAGCAAGAATATGTACAATAACATGAGTTTATCAGATCAGCCGTTGTGCCTTTGGGCTTGGTTCCTTGATGCAAGGGAGGAAAGGGCATGAGGCTTCCCTCTGCATCATGGGACAGGAAGTGGGCACCTTACAGTATGCTGCCAGCAAAGGGAAGACCAGTTTCACTGGGGGGTGGCTTTAGAGAATGAAAAGCAGGTGCTATGGGGTCCCGGAGGGAAAAGGGGATGCAGATACGGAGGGAGTTAGAAAGACCCTGTTCGGTATGTTAAGAACTTAACAACAGGAGAGAAATCTAGTGAATTGGAATGCCTGGGTCCAGCCATGTAAGGAAACATGTAATCCCAAAGGGTTAGTACATAACCCTTGCTCCAGGCTCTGCTTTTAGGGCATCCAGAATGAGTCTGTCAATGGTAGCCAGCACGATCCATCATTCTTAGGATTACTTGAGATAATATACACATACTGCTTCTCACTTGTCTGACCCATTATAGGTCCTCAGGATAAGTTGGGTCACCAGAAGAATCTAGAATCTGTGTATGAGAATCCCTTTGACTTTTATGAGTGCTTTTTGGGATTTTTCAACAGTTATTATATTTTGACCATAGCAAATGGTTGAGAAAGTTCTTTGCCAAGGAAAGGTCATTTGAGGGTGGCTACCCTAAGCTGACAGGGATGATGTTCTGAGGATTCTCGACACATTTTCAGGAGTTCCTGTAGGTAGGAAAAGGGAGGATAAGGATGTCGAAGTAGTTTCATATCCAACTTGACTTGCTTTGCCATGTTAGTTTCAGCCCTACTCGGGGTTCCTGGAAGGAATTCTAAAAACAGAGGGATTGTGACTAACATATTTTTCTAAGCTATTTGCAAGAGATGACATTAAATCACAGAAGTCCTGGGTAGGTGATACCTTATAAACAATGGGGAAGGCTGAGCACAGGGCATCGTGGGTCACTGCAGAGGAGAAATCGGGTTGTTCTGGAATAGTCCATTTATAGTGACTGTGGAGGTCCCAACCACTGCATGGCGGAATGTTGTGGGCTTTAGTCCAGTCAGTGACAGGAATGTCTGCACTCCAGGGACATGGAGAAGAATAAATCCAGAGAAGAAAACACTTTAGGAATTCCACAGCGTGAAATTTTTCAGCACTGTGAACGTTAATATATGAAGTAAAACAAAACAAGACAAAAGACCCTAGTAAGACATATACTTATGTATATTTTTTATTTGCCCATAACCATTGAGTAAATGCTTTTGATCAAAATTATAATGATTTTTGTCAACAGGAGATAAATACATTGCTCTTAAAAAACTTTAATAATCCAGAAAGCAATAGTACTTGAAAGAATTCAGACTCTATCCTGATCAATATTTTTTTAAAAAAATACTTGTAATGAAAATGACAAGAGATGGAAGGAGAGTTGATATTTGTGTATTCATCTCGAATCTGGTACATTTATAAACAGAGTCTTCAGATCAGACTGAAAGATATACATTTACTAAAAAATGCAATTCAACAGTTGTCCTCAATTCAAATCACTTTAAAAAAATGTCACCGAGCCATAGACATATGACCACATTTGCTGTAAGAAAATTAATTCCGCATTATTTATTTCATTCCTCATGAGACTGACCCCAAAATGAAATCCTTCAAAAAAAATTTTTGAAAGCTTTTCACGTACTTAATTCTGATGACTAAGAGTCAGTAAAAGAATTTATTCCATGTTTTCAAAATGTATATGTATATTACACCACCTCATTTTTCACTTTAAATATCTCACCATTTTATTCATCAATTATATGTCTAGAAAGGCACATTGAGGGCAGGGGATGCCAAGGTTTAAATATATTTTTTTAAGTTTTATGTGAGAAGTTCAGTTAGCAGGAAAATGACTCATAGTGCATGCATGGAACATTAAGATGTGAGCTACACAAAGACAATGAGGGGGTCCTGGGACACCTGAGGACACTTCAAGGTCAACAGACTCACCTGTGGGCATCTTCCTAGGAGAAGGCAGAGGTCCCCAGACAAGACTTGTGGGAGAGGTCCACGCTCTCCTGTGCACATGGGCAGAAAGGCAATGAGAACTCCAGGTGAGCATCCAGCCTGCAGCAGGTGGGGGCTCACTGTTTCACAGCACATAATGCTGATTCTCACTGCCTTTGACAAGGTAGGTATTGAGTTTCCATCTTGCTGTTGATAAAAGTTCACCATAGGGGCACCTGGGTGGCTCAGTTGGTAGAGCATGCAATTCTTGATCTCGGGGTTGTAAGTTTGAGCCCCATGTTGGGTGTAGAATTTCCTTAAAAATAAAATCTTAAAAAAAAAAAAGAGTTCACCATAAATGAGATGAGGAGTGTCCCGGACGTAGGAGCAGGTCAGGGATTCAAACCCAGCTCTGATGGATTTCCACACCCAGCTCTGTGGATTGCCATTTTCCTACCAGGCCTGCCTCCCTCAGTGGAAGGAATGACCAAGTCCTCCTGGAATGTGCAAATGTAGCTCCAAGTCTCCCTGACCCACGCCAGAGTAGGTGTTTTTGATGCTTTGTCTTAAAGATTCATGGGCAGACTGCATTTGCCTACACTTTGAGTTGCTAACTACTTACCGGTGTGAGGTGAGGCATGTTCCCAAGTCCTTCCCGGTGTGTGTGTGACAAACAGCTGCTTAGCAAAGTCACTCGGTGGACAATAACAATGTAGGGAGATTTATCTCTGGTCTCCCTTCTGAATTTTTCTTCTGTTCCTCCCTTTACTGGTATGTCCCAATAAAATGACAGTCTTGGAAGAACTACCAAAGAAAAATGCAAGTGTGTTTTTGGTTTCCTTTGGCATGCATCAGATAATTTTTCTACTCCCCCGTAATGATTACAAGAGAGGGAAGGGTTGCATTCTTTGATGAAGACAAAAATAAGGAGTGCTTACTTTAGTGTGTCTGTGCAAAGTGGAATTCCTGATGTAGATGGTAGCTTTGCCGAAGGAAAAATATGTACCATACCCTCATCTCCAAGCAGGGGCTGACTTGTGGCCCCCTAAAATATATGTTGAAGTCTTAACCCTTGTTAGCTCTGAATGGAACTGTATTTGGAAGTGGGGTCTTTATAAAGAGGTAATTGAATCAAAATGGGGTTAAGAGGGTGGGCCCTGATCCCATAGGAGTGGGGTCCTATAAGAAGAGGGAATGAGGACACAGACACACACAGAGGGATGACCATGTGAAGACATGGGAGGAACATGGGGTCTACATGCCCAGGAGAGAGGCCTCAGGAGGAACCAGCCTCAGCCCTAACGAACTCATACATCCCCCTGATAAATAGTGAGATTCTGCACTTCTTGTTCATGTTTGCATCAGCCCAACACACAGCCACACACACACACTTAATGGAAGGGGTTGTTGAGGATGCCCGGGCTCCATAGTTTACTCTCAGCCCACACATACTTGCTGAACCCCGATACCATCTGGGGTCCTCACTCTGGGTGGAACCACTTCCCATGGTTCTCTCCTGGCCAAGGCTCTCCAGGCCCCTATGCTTCTATATCCCCTCCCCATTTTCCAGTGCACTTTGTCATTGAAGTTCCCAGAGTATCTCGGACTTGCTGGTTTCCATTGTCATTTCCATAATGACAAAGGATATTGAGCATCTTTTCATGTGCATGTCAGTCATTGGTAGGTCTCCTTTGGAGAAATGTTTATTCAAGACCTCTGCCCATTTTTTAATTGGGTTGTTTGGTTGATTGTTCTTGAGTGGTAGGACTGGTTATATATTCTCAATGTGAATCTCTTCTCAGATGTATGATTGACAAATACTTTCTCCCATTCTGTGGGTTGCCTTTCATGCTCTTGATAGGGCCCTTTGATGCACCAACGTTTTTAGTTTTGATGAAGTACAATTTATTTATTTTTTCTTTGGTTGCCTGTGATTTGATGTCATACCCAGACATTACTGTATCTTCAAAACACTTTTTTTTTTTTAAGTTAAGCTGATGTGCGTTCAGGGTGGAAAATACGAGAGTCAGTGGGTCTCTCTGTCCCCAGGAATTCCCGGGTGCAGTCAGGTGCCCCAGCATCTGAGTCTAATGGCACTTTTTGTCACAAGTTCGCTCTGCTGCTTGTCTCTACCCAGAAGACAGCATTCCCCACGAGGCATCAAAACAAGCCAGTTTTGCCGAAGGCACAAAAGCCCTGGTCAGCACTGACTCTCCCTTCACCTCCAGAAGTGAGTCAACTACAGATGTCCTAACCACAGCCCCTGCCTGCAGAACTCTTGGTCAGGCACACCAAATTCTCCAAGGGTCACTTTGGGAAACTTCCCCACAATTTTGTCTTATGTTTTCCCAGTGTTCTCTTTTTTTTCTGGAGAAATGTATAAATCTGCACTCCCGGTGAGACCCTCTTTGTGTATCTTAGACAAGCATGTGTCTGCAAAACCTACGTTTTCAAGGGGCCACCTTTTTCCTCACCCCTGAGGGCGGTGACATTTGGAGATTTTGCATGAACAATGTGAATGCCCCTGGAGAGGGCTTTTGGAAAGGAAGATAATGCTCGTGAAGGATCTCATACCTCCTGCCAAGTTTGTGCAGACAGGGCAGGTTTTCAACCTGATGGCGCTCAGCCTTTGCTGGCACTTTCCAGACCACGTCACCCCCCGGAAGGACTGAGGCACTACCGTCTGCTCAGAGGCATGGAGCAGAGCACCACGCGCCTCCAAGATGATAAGCCTTGCAGCGATCCTGCCTGATACCTGAGCCACCTGCCCCCACCATGCCAGCCAAGGGCTTATTTCTGTGGGTGATTTTTTTTTTTTAGGGATCATTTCCCCGTTGAGAAAGGGGCATCTCATGCAGCCATCCTTGTGAGTGGCCTCACTAAATAGGTGACCATGACACTTTTCCTCTAGTCTTCCCTACAGAGCTGACTTGCATTACCCTGAAATCTGTCTCGACAAGAAGAGCATGGATTAAAGTTACACTATTCTGTGGGAGCAAAACATCCATTAACCTTCTGGCTCTGAGTTTAACCATATGTAAAATGTGGAAGTGCGCAGGATCCGCTTCTTATCTTTCTCAGAGGTCACAGAGAAGTTTGGGAGGGTCATGTGTGCAGGTGATAAATAATGGGGTTCAATACACTGTGTGTGTGTATGTGTGTGTGTTTACAAGACAGTATACACTTTTAGACTACATTAATTGGGATATACATGAAGATATCCAAGAGTATTTTAATGCTCTGGGGAGAAAGCCTTTACCAACACCCATCATGTAAGATTTATAGATGAAACATATTATTTTGGAAGAGTTTGTTGTGTGCATTTTGAGACAAGGTCTCTGGGCATTTAAGCAACTTCACATTTACCTGTTAGAATTTTAGACCAGTAAAGACTTTCTTTTCCCCTCTTGGAAACATATTTGAAGGTGTGGTGTTACTCAGGATTTATTTTCACATAAACTTCAAACTGTCGTATGGGACTGATTCAAAAGTCTGTGTTCCCAACCTAAAAACAAATGCCATTGATATGTGTGGTTAACTATACACACGAGACATTTTAGTGAGCTGGATCTCTTCATTGTTATTTGAAACTGCAGTTTAGGGAGTGAGAAAAAAATGAAAAAAAAATGAGACTCACTAAAAGGAGAGACTTTCAATGATGCACACAGAAACACATAAATTCACAGATATACACATGCATGCACACACAGACACTCATGCATAAGCACAGGCATGCATAGGCATACATGCAAACACGTGCACACATGCATGCATACAGAAGCTCACACATAAACACACACATGCATACACACCAACACATATGGACACCAACACATATGCAACAACAAATACACATGCACAGTAAACTCATACAGAAATACACACACACATTCACCCACACATGTAAAGGCTAAAGGCGGGTATCCCAGGCCAGGACCAGATGGAGGATGTAGGCAAGACTCAAAAGGACCCCTATGGACAGCAATAGGGCCCTGGCCAGGACAAATGACCAAGAGCCATGCAGGCTGCAATCTATGGTCCCCAGTGCTGACCACATGTAGATGGACGAGGCTGGCCTCAGTTCCAAGAGCAGCCCAAACCAGCCACTCCTCTGCCAGTTCCTCCTGGATATGAAGCCTAATTCCTGTGGTCAGAAGGACAAGTTCGTCCCCCATCCTGCACCCACAAATCAGCTTGGAGAAACTCTTGGGGATGGTGGTCGAGGGGTAGCTATGAAGGCCCCATGTCCTATGGACTCCTATCCAAAAGGCACCATGTCCTATGGACACCACAAGGCAATTACTCATTTGCACTAACTTTAGCTGCCCACCACTCTCCCTGCTTGGTGGGAGCTTGGGGAACCCACCAGATTAGCTGGCAGATTTTTTAAATGACACCTGTTCCCCTGTGCACCTCTATAAGAGAGTCTTGTAAGCTTTGGTACCTTGCCACGCCTAAGAAGAAAACTTCCACTGTGGTGCAGGAAGGTGGGCTAATGTCCACTACTTATTGATGACTCGTCATGACCATCAGTGCCTCTGGCCAATGCATTTACAAACTTACCTTCTATCCCAGCATCCTGCACAGGCAGCACTGTGAACACTCATGTTAAAACCCAATCAAACCAGCACCATTTTTGGTCTTTGCTGTTGAGCTTCTCCTGGGTCCAAAATACAAAACTAACCCACGTGCCCTACCTGGAAAGATCTCGACAGCTTGACCAAGGATAAACTCATTTTTAAAGGACTACATTCTGCATAGAGCCCGTGTGCAAAAAGAAATTGAAAAAAATTTTTTTGCAGAAGAAATTTGAGATGGGCCACCTGATGCAGAGGATTTTTCTTTTTGTGCTTCTGACAAATACTTCACCAAACACTTCATTAGGCTAATTAATGGGTTGGGGGAGCCTCATTTTCAGTACACAGAATGTTTGCTGCTGGGTATTTATTTCCATCTGTTAAGGACTGAAAGTTTGTGCCCCCACCTCCCTGCAGTGTCATATGATGATGCCTCAACTCCCAGCATGGATATTTTTGCAGTAAGGAAGTAATTAAATGAAATGGGATCATAAGGGTGTGGCCCTGATCCAATAGAATTATTGTCCTAATAGGAAAAGACACCCTGTCTCTCTCTGTCTCTCTGTCCATCACGTGACAAGCAACAAGGCGGCCATATGCAAGCCAGGAAAAGGCTCTAGACAGAAACCAACATGGCTGTACCTTGATCTTGGACTCCCAGTCTCCAGATCTGTGAGAAATCAGTGTCCACTGTGCAAGGCACCCATCAGCTGTATTTCTCTAGGACAGCCCATGCCAGGACACCACCTCTGGCTGTTTAGCACTTGATTTTCCATCATTGGGCCACATGGATTTTGTAACCCACCGTATGTTTGTTAGGCCCCCAAAGGATCCAAGGGAGCATTGGCTGGGCCAAGAGGCCATGCAGAGGGTCGATGGTGCCTGACTATGGTGTTTGGGGTACGTTTCTGCCCCTTCCCCAGGAAGAACATGTGTGCACATGTGTAGGCTGTGTTTTCTACTCTTCAGTGTTTGTTTTGGCCAAGGTGACAGTAGAGACATGGGAAACTATTTATTTCTCACTGGGAGCTGGGGTGGGTAACTCTCCCTAATTATTTACACCCGCAGGGACCTGGCCAGCCTACCACTTGCTGTGTCCAGCCTCTTGGGTGGGAGAGCCTGTGCTTTGCTGACAACAGCTGGTGATTGATTCCCTGCTAAAATGCTCCTGGAATTGACGTTTTCCAGATTAACTGTGCTGGAAGACAGTGTCGTAGAAGAGGGGTTGGGGACTCCTGGGTGCTGCCATTTCAAGATGGGTATTTAGTCCTGGCTGAATGCCAGCACTTCAAAAAATGCACCTACTTGGTACTCGCACATGACCCTTTCCTGTTCTCACACCTCACATTTCAATAAGCATGATTTAAATATAAGTGCACTAGGTATTCCAGAGGGATTGGGACAAAAGCACAAGAGAGACCCAGAAAATATCTATCATCTATCCATTATCTATCTACCCATCTATCTATCCATCCATCCATCCATCCATTCATTCATCCATCCACCCATCATATACCTTTCTATCTATCTATCATCTATCTATCTATCTTCTATCTATGTGTCATCTATCAGTCCATCTACCCATCCATCTATCCATCCATCCATCATCTATTTATCTACCTATCTATCGATCCATCCATCATCTATCAATCATCTATGTATCTATCTATCCATCTATCTATCCATCCATTCATCCATCATATCTATCCATCCATCTATCCATCTATCATCCATCTATATCTGTCTATCTATCTATCTATATCTATCTATCTTCTATCTATCTATCTATATCTATCTATCATCTATCTATCTATCATCTATCTCTGTCAATCTATCATCTATCTATCCACCCATCCATTCATCCATCTGTCTGTCCATCTATCCATCTATCTATCATCTACCAATCTATCTATCCATCCATCATCTATCTACCTATCCATCGATCTATCATCTCTCTATCAATCTGTGTATCTATTTATCTATCTATGCATCTATCTATCCTTCCATCTATCCATCCATATATCCATCTCTCATCTATCCATCCACCTATCCATCTATTATCTATCTATCTATCTATCCATCCTGTCTATCAACCATATATCTATTCATACCTACTATGGAAATGTGCTTTAGCATGTCAGGGCTTACAAATGCAGAGTTTTCATTCTGGTTAAGCACCTTGTGGGGTTCATGGTGAATGATTTCAAACAATGGGGGAGTCATCCTTAGGGAATCTCCCATGTATGCAGGAAAGGCCCAGAAACTCAAGCTCACAGCCATATGTTCTACGGTGGACAGTGAAGAGCTGTGTATGAGGGCTATGAATGCCAAGAGGAGTCATGTAGGTTAACATTCCCTTTTACCATGTGATCATTTGTATGAATCTAACTGATTATAATCCAGCATGTCTGATGAGCAGATGCCTCCACGAATTCCCTGATGTTTTCTTTCTCTACTGCATGGATTCTGTGGACAACACACACCTGGAATGCCATTCAGGAGTGAGTGCCAGGGGGAAGGAAGAGCTTCTCTGTGTGCACAAAAGGGTAGCTTCCCTTTGAGGAAGCAGCAAGTCTGTGATTTAGCTTCAGGTCACCACCATCTTTAGAGCAAACGACTATATTTAAAACAATGCATTTAGGAAAAATACATGTTTACATATACTTTCAGAGTTGCAAAGAACAATGCGTTAATTGTTGTGAGTTCTAGTGTTTGCCCACCAAATATAATTTCTCTGACAATTGCAGGAAGGAAATTCATCTTTAGAATTCCCCAGCACCCAGGCCACAGGCGTGACTTTTGAATAAAACTGCTTTAGACTCCTTTGATTGGAGCCGGATGGGGGAGTAAAAAGCATGCTTTTCATGCTCTAGGACAATCGTGGGGGCGTGGCGCTGACTCAGGAAGAGTGTCAGTCACCAACCTCCGCCGCTGTAGGGGTAAGGCAGAGGGGCTGGGAAGACAAAAGGAGCTAGTTCAACTTCAGGCTTTTAGGGATCAACATCTGACCTTTCCCCTAACAGAAATGTTTCCAGGGAAATCCTCTGCTCCATGTGCATTTTTTTTCCACTGGAAACTTTGCTTGGAAGCTCCTCATCTAACAGTTGATCTGTAAGTCCACATAGAGTACTGGGGTTGGCCAGAGATATTGGACTCCCAATGCATAAGTCCTCTGGGCTTTTGGGAGAAAACCTTAACTCTGGGTGTATCCCAATTTTCTCCGTATTATGTCACTTTGGGCAACTTGAGTAACCTCTGAATGTGTGCTAATTACAGTATTTTATTTGGCAAATTCTCACTATCCGATTGCATCCAAAGAGTTTCAATGCATTTGGCTCCAGTTGGAACTCAAAGCTGCCAGCTCTAGAGTTTTCTCTGTATCTTCACCGATTCCTTACCCTTTCTCGTTCCTTGATGGTGTTGATAACAGGTAAGGAGCTGCCCATACTCAACAATCATAATTTGTAATGTCTCCATGGGTAAAATCAAATGGGACATCTAGTTTACTGCCATACTTTATTGCTCTCTGCAGAGTTCTGTCCACAAGAATGAATGCATATCCTCCCTTAAAGGTATCTTCTTTCTCCAAGTAGACAGTCATCATGCTCCCCATACTACACAAGAAGCTGTGGTATCTCACCCTGACCTATATGCCCTGTTTCCTTCTTGACTAGACTCTGCCCTCAGATGGCACATTGGCTAATATGCACTAGGGCTCCAACATACTTGGGCCATAGACACATAGACACATGGAATCTCAAGCCCTGTCTTTCTTTGATGAATGATTTCAAATTCACCAAAGGCCCTGATGTCATAACTAGTAAGAGTTTTTGATCGTGCTTTTTTTTTTTTTTTTTTTTTTTTGGCATCTGATTTATTTTCCAACACTCCGAGGACGTTCATTTTAAAATACTTCCCTTTATGGGAATAAAAGGCACAGCACAGGGAATATATAGTCAATGGTTTTGTTTTAGTGTTTCATGGTGACAGATGGTAGCTACACTTGTGATCAGCATAGCATAATGTATAAGCTTACGGAAACACTATGTTGTGCACCTGAAAATAATATAACTGTGTGTCAACTATATTCTAATAATAAAATAAAATAAAATACTCTTGGAATGAATGAATAGATAGATAGATAATAGATAGATGATAGATAGATAGATAGATGATAGATAGATAGATAGATAGATAGATAGATAGATAGATAGATGATAGATAGAATACTTTCCTTTGACAGTTCTTTTCCTTATTTTCTTGGTTGTTAAGATCTAACATTTTCCTTTTTCCTAAATACCCACAATGTCTTTCCCCTTTGGGGGTCAGGGGTCAGTCCCAGCTACATTCCCAGCTTCATTGTTTTTCCTGTTTCAGCATCTTTTTTGGTTAATGAAAACAGTTTAAGAACATTTGTAAATTTGGTTCAACATTCCAATCTGTTTCAATAATCCTTTTTGACTTTTCTCAAATAAGCAAGTGATGGTTAAGTGTTTCCAGGCCTGTGGACATTCTCCTGGGGCTATCCTGAGGGAAATATTGAATCTTCTTGGGCTTTTTCTGAAATCTAGCTCATGCTCTCCCAAGGGAACACTCTGCAGCCGTGTGCAGAGTCTGCTCTTCGGAAAAATACTACTAGAGCGCTCAGGCAGAACTGCTTGCTCACTGAGATGTTTCATCTTTAACTTTGACCGAAGACCAGGTGATTCATGCAAAGGTGATGTCTAACCAGTGCCACTGGCAAGACCCACTCTCCCTAGTGCATAATATGACTTCCCAATGTGTTTTTTTAGCCTTAAAACCTCGTAAATCAAATGCATTTACTTCTTCCACACCTCTCCCATACACTGTTTGTCCTTCCCTCTCTGTAACCCTGCCCCTTCCCAGGGAAGCAATTTATGGACTTCTAGTGCCTTGCAAGAAAAATCTTTTCCAATTAGCATTTAAAGATGTCTTTCATGCACATGGTTTTACACACATTTTGCCGTCGGTTAAATACTGAGGCCCAATTATAATCATGTGCATAAACTATGGACTACCCTGATTTTGTTGGCTATTTGAGAGTGTCTGTAGATGCACTAATGAATTTTAGCAAGTCTTGATATGAATATGAGCACATTGCCAGAATTATTCTAACATGTATGAACTAACATGTCTACACGTATACTTCTAACCTGTGTCCACGAATATGGTTTAAGACTAAAAAAAAGAAGGACGCTGTGGGTGTTTCCTGTATCATATGACATCATGTCATCTGGGAAGTGTTTCGGCGAAGCAGTGGCACAGGCCTCATTGCAGATGTGGTCTGAATGAGGATCCCCTTCTCTCCAAACTTCTGTAGACCAGAATGCTCATCCTGTTTGGATATGGAATGCCTCGATGAAAAAAAAATTTATTAAAGATTTGGTTACCAAAACGAAATATTTGGGAAGGAAATACTGCCTGAATTTCATGGGATCATTTCTGCCTTTTGTAGAAACATCTGTGTGTTTCTGTGGAAATCCAGAATAATAGCTAATCGAAGGGAAATGTGTGTCTCCCTTTTCCAAAGGGTGCTGAAGGTACGCCTGCAGGATAAGGTGTGCCATGCATTGATGTGGGCTGGAATCCCAGAAAACGCCAAAGCCATCCCCAGCAGACTCTCTCCCATTCAGCCTTTCTGTTAGCTTAATTGCAACGGCCGGTTTAGTAGACATGGATGAGTGATCTCTCTGTTATCCTTTAGCCAGTAACAGGGGCTGAGCATCTGCCACATTGTCACATACGATGGATCTCCACCCCTGAGAATATGACACAGATGCCATCTTACCATGGAAAGGTCAAGTTGCATCTTTTTCTTACTAAGATCAGGCAGCTGACCCACTTGACCAACAAACGTGATGAGAGATGGCCCATCCAACCTCCACCAGCCAATGTTACCATAATCGATCATGATACTATGTCTCCCACAATGATTCTATTCAAGTTTTGTGGGTTTTGCTCAATGTCAGGATTTCCTCATTTCCATGCAATTCAGGTGAGCACATGTGTCTTGAACCACCATGATATGAGACCCCAAGGTAGCAGCGCTAAAAGGCTCAAGTTGCATAGGGCAGAAAGAGACTATCTTGGGTTCTTGGGGGTCTGCTTGAGTTGTAGCCTTTACAGAGGGGTTATGGGCAGGATGTTGCCAAATGAGGCAGAATGAGGCAAAACCCACTTCTGGAAGCACACAGTTACTCTTAGGAGATATAATGAGACTAGAGCCATGCTGATAAGTGTTGGCAATGGTTATCAGCTGAAACTCTTCATGAAAACCCAATAGAATAAGGATTATTGGGATTTTGCATTTTTGGACTCTTATAATGGCAGATGAAGTTTCATTTCCTTTTTCTTTCCATTGAAGCAAAATTCACAAAACACAAAATGAATCAAAGGACACAATTCATGGGCATTTAGTGCATTCACAATGTTGTGCAACCGCTACCCTGATCTAGTTCCAGAACTTTCTTATTCCCCCGGAAAAAAAAAAAAAGCCCCATTCCCATTACCAGACACTCCCCATTCTCTGCACCCTAAGCAACCACTAGTCTTTCTGTCTTTTTGGATTTAACTATTCTGGACATTTCTTACCAGTGGAATCTTATAATGTGGGGTTCTTTGTGTCTGGCTTGTTTCCCTTCACATAATGTTTTTTGAGGTTTGTAGGTGGTGGTTCATGTGTCAGAGTTTCTTTCCACTTTATGGCTGAATAATATTCCAGTGCGTCTGTATATACATATATCACTATTTATTTAATTTCCTTCTCCACTCTTGGTGGGCTGACCACATGTCCTCACTTGCCTGGGGCAGTCCCAATTTACGCCTGTGCCCGCAAACTTACGAAAAGCTCTGCCCTTTCATCTCAGTTTGGATGATCAACTGCATGGTCTCCTCCGGTTCTAGGAATATATCCATACAAACTCACAAAAGCAGGAGTATTTTGTTCTCTGTTTTGTTTCCAACAGCTTTGATTGTTGTAAGCCAAGAAGACTTCGAGACCTCCCACGACAGGCATAACATTCATGCTAATTTACAGGAGCACGGAAGGGACCGGGGAGCGTGGGTCCTGGAGGGGGGCTTTGGGGAACAAGAGCAGCCCGCCATGTGGAAAGATGCCAGGAGGGATTTGGACGTGTTCCTTTATGTACCGTAAACACCTTAATTGCATTTCCAGCTGCCTGGATTGCTCCGTGACACTCTTATGAAAACACAGGACATGCAAAGATGTACCACTGGGGGCTGCATTTGTAGGCACGGTGTAATTCTGGGGCCCCCGGAGAGATGGAACAAGGGTTTCATTTTCATGTGCCAAGCTCCGGGCTGCAATGGAGGGAACAGAGAGGAGCTATTTGGCAGATTCAGGCAAGGGCACTGGTGTCCTGCCTTTGCATCTAGGAAGCGGTGGAGGTTTTATGCTGAGGGAGAGTCTCGTTGCTCACTTAAGCTGTATGCGCTGTCAGGTGGTGGCTCACGTCATGTCACGGTGCTGCTTCTCTTGAGTAATTGAAACTTCTCATCCCTGCTGTTCTGGTCACTCTTACATCCCGCTGGGCTGAAGAACGGGCATAAATCTGCTGTAAGGTGACTCAGCATCATGCACTCTCTCCTGGAATGACGTGATGACTTTCACTCCAGGGGCCCCAGCAAACTCGGCAAAGACAGTTGCTTTTCTATTGGGTGTTGTCTTTGTCTTGGTGGCCTGCGTCCTGTGGCTCTTTACTGTAGACTGCTGGGTCTCCAGTTCCAGATGGCTGGAATTACAAAAACTCCTCCTCACTGTGTGGTTGGATGCATGTTTTCATTCGACACATTTGCCGCATAAAAGTAAACAAGAAACAAACAGGAAAATTGCATTTTTGTTTCAAACGATCTCATGGGAGCTGAAGCCATGTGTTTGGTGGGCACAGAGGGGTATATACATAAAGTCCTTCCACTGGCAGGGGGGAGTTTTGATTGTTTTTATTAGTCTGGCTGGGATTTCATAAAATGCCCTTCACATGATATGAGATTAGAAACAGTGCATGAGGGGTGCCTGGGTGGCTCAGTCATTGGGCATCTGCCTTTGGCTCAGGTCATGATCCCAGGGTCTTGGGATTGAGCCCCACATTGGGCTCCTTGCTCAGTGGGGATTCTGCTTGTCCCTCTCCTCTCTGCTACTCTCTCTCTCTCTCTCTGTGTCCAATAAATAAATAAAATCTTAAAAAAAAAAGAAGAAGAAGAAACAGTGCATGAAATCTGAGGAAGCCTTTGTCCTTGAACATTTGGGGGTCAAGACCTCAGACAGACTCCAAGCATCTGGAGACTTCGGGGGACAGGCCAAATCAATGGTCTGCTAAGAAAAGTATGATTGGCAACAAATTATCACAGGGGAGATAAGACACTGTGTCCTGAATCCTGCTGGAGTCCAAGGCATTGTGCACCTTTCAGCCATACTAGGAGGAAATTTGTGAGCTCATCAGCATGGTGTGGTGCTCAGGATGGGTCCCCCACGCACACCTGTGCATGCTGGCCTGTGCATACAGCAAGACGAGCTATAAATGTTATGCAGGGCACATGCTGGTAACTTTCTCTGATATGGTACCTGGGAAGTGGTGACAAGCCAAGAGCCCACCAGGGCTTTCTGCTAAGGTGAGAGAGGACTCAGAGTCTGCAGTCAGAGAGAGCAGTGGTTCTTCTCCTATGCCCGGGGCAGCAAAATCAGGTCTTCACTGGTGAGAACCAAGCTAAGGAGGCTGCAGGCTCTTGAACAGTTTTGCACCAGGGAACTTGAAGTCTGTGCATAGCCATTAATCCGGGAGGCCAGATGGAGGTGATGATGCTCACAAGGTATAAGCAGAACAGGGCTCAGAGACAGAAAGGTCAGCATGTGATCAGAGTGGGTGATCCATCACCTCCACTGGAGGTGGATGCAAGTCCAGGCTGGGAGCCAAGCCAGAAAGGTAGTCTCAGTCTCCCTCCAGGAGGACCAGTGGAAGTTCTGCTCATTACATTCAGGACAATCACCTACCCCGAACAGGCACACACTGGGGGCTCTGGCAGAACCACAGCTCCCATAGGATTTCTGCAAAGAAGCATCCGTGTTGCTTTTCTGTGGTGAAGCCAAGACCCACATTATTAGCAAATGTCAGTGCCGGGGGCCAGGGATGCTGTGACCCAGAAAGAATAATGTTGGGATGTGTAATGTGCTTCTTAGTAGTTGAGCAGGACAAATCTGGATTGATTTTTCTTGCAAATACTCTTCTTTCCATCATCTCAGGCAGTGATTCTCAACTGGGGATGATTCTGTCCCCCAAGGGACATGACGCAATATCTGGGGGCATATTTGGTTCTCACAAAATATGCATGGTTCTACTGGAATCCCATGGTTAGACACCTGGGGTCCTGCTAAACACCCTGCGGTGCACAGGATGAACCCCCTACTGACAGTGTTACAGGATTTGTGTCCCGTTAGTGCCCGTGGTTCTTGCTTATGCCACTTGCATGAATGAAGAGGCAGACCAGATGGACAGTGGTGGGCAGCAAAGCAACATTTATTGAGCAAGAGTACAAAGCTCCCAGGGAGGGAAGAGGGCCCGAGAGGGTTGCCCCCAGAGTTTCTAAGTTTAGGGGGTTTTTATGAGCTCTTTTATGGAACTATCTTAAGCAATCAGGGTGTGCTGAGTCGTGCCAATTGGGGCTCTGGTCACATATCTGTCTACCTATTAGGTTCATGTCCACATGCTGACAGTCTTTCTTTTTTGATGACATCTAGGTCTTAGGTCTTAACTGCCCCTTGCCCATGATGTTGACAAACGCTTTGTGGTTCATTGTCTTATTTTAGGACATTTTGCAGAAGTCATTTCTGCAAAGGCTGCAAAGCAGAATGTCAGTGTGGTCCTGTCTAAGCTGCAGAACAGGATGTCAGTGCTGTTTGATCTTAGTTGTCCTGATTGCGTATTTTCTTGTTGGGGACGCTGGTGCTGACTCCCTAACTGTCCACCTCATTCCTAACAACAGGATGATCTGAGTCCCACGTGTTGGTAGTGGTGTTGCAAACGTCAGCTGAAGGCAAGTGTGCTTTAATCCAGGTGAAAACAAAAACTACAGGGTGCGTGCCAGACATGCACAGGAGCTTCTAAGGAACGCGAAGTCTTTCAAGTTTGCTCGTGTTGACTTTGTGTCCTTCTCCGCTTTGAAAAACAGGCTCATCAAGTGATACCAGGGGTCGGGAAGCTTTCTGTTCCTGCTGTTTTGGTTGCATGGAGCAGGGTTTGTTCTGCAGCTGAATAAACACTATGGAAAGTGGATCCGACATTTCGAGTTTGTTTCTTTGTTGGGAGCTGCACCAGGGAAGGGAGGGGCGGAGTCTTACTGGATGTCTTTGTCGTTGGTGTTTCAAATAGAACAAAGGTTGGGACACAAGTCCCCCCTCCCCGACTCCGTGTTTCTGATGGTGTTTGAAACAGCAATCTCAGAAGAGACTTTTTTTTTTTTTAAGCCAAGTCCAGAATTGAACACATTTGCTCATTTCCATTGTTAGTTTATGAGAAATTATGAAATCGTGAGCCAGATTGTATTAGAAGGCGAGCCAGATGGGTTCTCAGAACCATAGGGGGCTGCCAAGGTTTGAGGTTGCGTGTACCCGTCTCTGCAATAATGTGACCTTCTTCCCTCAATGCCCCACAACGCTGTCTGGTGTCCTGGGCTTTGTCCCCCCGCCTTAGAAGCGCTTATGCTGAAGGCAGATTATGGCGACGGGCCCCGAGCTCCAGCTCAGGAAGCTAGCTTCTGTGTGAGCTCCCACCATTTGCAGTGATTGCTATTTTTCTTTCAAGAATCACATACTGTGGTTCCTACAGGTGACAGACACAGAGATTTAAGCCGGTCCCAGCGATACCCACCTCCGGATGCTCACATCCCTGTGTGATCTGCACCTCTGGGGTGCGGCAGAGACCTGTCACTTGCTTTTAACCAGCAAATGAACCTACAGATATATAACAATAACATAGATAAACATATGCACGTACGTAAACAAACAACAAATCAACACTACGTGTGCACATGCATATCTAATAAACACCAATCCCAACAACTTTATGCATCATGTACATGGACATGAACAACAGCAAATATACAAATACTCATGTATATCAAAGAACAGCACAGCCAAAATAGACACACAGACACGTGTATACATTTATGCATATATAATAGACCACAACAGACATACACATGCCGTGTCCACAGATAATTAAATGACAAATATGTGCATATTTGCTCACAATAAATAACAAATCACAGCATTTTACACATATGCGCATAAATAACCAATTGTCAATCCAGTTATATAAGCAGTGTTATACGGACATGGTATGTTTAATGCATTATACGTGTATAATATATAACAAAAATTCATATGATCGATAATAATAGCAAATATGTAGATATCAATAAGAACATATATACATATATGAATATATAAACAACTGTAGCAAAAATACAGATATTTTGTGTCTCTGTGTCTATATGCATACAAATAAGTGTGTATATACTATACAATATATATTTATATTTAAACATAATATATGGTTTAATACACTATAAATTGTGTTTTTGTGGGTATGTGTGTTATATTCATATACATGCATTACACATGTTACTGTGTTATGTTGTTAATATATATACATATATGCTTCTATGTATTTGTCATAGTGCATTAATTTTTTTGAAGATTTTATCCATTTTTTCCTAAGATTTTTTTAATTTATTTATTTGAGAGAGAGTAAGAGCAAGAATGAAAGAGAGAGAGCTAGAGAGAGAGAACAGAGGGAGAAGCAGACTCCCTGCAGACCAGGGAGCCTGGCGTGGGTCTCGATCCCAGGACCCTGGGATCATGCCCTGAGCTGAAGGCAGATGCTTAACCAACTGAGCCACCCAGGCGCCCCTGGAAGATTTTATTTTAAGTAATCTCTACACCCAACTTGGGGTTCAAACTCACAACCCCGAGATCCAGAGTTGCACGCTCTACCAACTGAGCCATCTGGATGCCCCTGTTATCATGTATTTATATGTTTACAAGTAAAGATTTGGGAGGATTTCTAAAGAATAAACGTTGAGGGGCGCCTGGGTGGCTCAGTCGTTAAGCATCTGCCTTCGGCTCAGGTCATGATCCCAGGGTCCTGGGATCGAGCCCTGCATCGGGCTCCCTGCTCGTGGGGAGTCTGCTTCCTCTCCCACTCGCCCTGCTTGTGTTCCCTCTCACTGTCTCTCTTTCTGTCAAATAAATAAAATCTTAAAAAAAAAAAGAATAAACGTTGACACCATTTTTTTTAGCTATTTGAAATCTACTTACACGTAGCCAAATCAGCAGATAATGTCACCTGCTTCCTGCCACTTTGGTGTGCCACAGATTCATTCCCACATCATGTACAACAAATATGCATATATATGTTGCATTTATATGCATATATATGCATATTTATTATTGCCTTTTTACATATGATTATATACGCAAAAAATGCATATATATGCTTATATGCATATATAAAAAGGCAATAGTAAAATAAACAAATATCCAATAAATTATACACATATATGCACATATAAAGAGCAGCAACAAATACACAGATATATATGTGTGTGTAAAATACATTTAATATGTACTCCATATGTGTGTAATATATAATAATATAATAATATAGAAATATATGTTTATATATTAGAAGAAATAATATATAATATATAGAAATAATAATATAGAAATATATTATTATATATAAAATGCATTATATATATACACATATACATGATGTACTGCTATTCCTACAGTATCTTCTAAAGGACATACACTGTTGAACCCATTTTTGGGGGTTGATACTTGAGATCTATCCATATGAGGCCAAGTCCACAAATAGGGGCACCTGGTCCCTACCATGCCCGCCTGCCCTACATTCATTCTCCTTGAATCACCCTTTGGAGTGAGAATAAAAAGCTCCCACAATCTTAGGACAAGACTGTTTGTTCTGCAGCCATGGCAACAAGGAACCATCACAACCTCTTTCCAACCTGTTCAATCCATCACGGACCACAAACCAACCAATCTCTGAAAGCCGGCCAGCCGGGGACGGAGGCCCTCCCAGGCACCCGCGTCCCCGGTGCCAAGCAACTTACAACGGTGCCACCTGCAGCTGCTGCCGATGGTGTCAACCTATTGTCACCTCCGTGCGTGCGCCCACCCCTCGGCCGCATGCTTCCCCAAAACCCTCCGTGAGGGGTCGGCGGTCTGGCTCTGCTTGGCAGGGCTGTCCTTGCAGAGAGAAGACCTCATCCCTGTGTCGCAGATACCGAGAGCTGGCCTCTCCGTCCTTGGGCGGGTGGCAGCTCATCCAGCTGGAAGGGACGTCCCCAGGGAACTCGCCTTGAGTCCGTCACGGATGTGGACAGACCCTCTCACCCTGTGCATCCGGGAAAGAGTGTTTCCTGAATCGAGAAGCAGGGAGATGGAGACTGCATCTGAGCAAAGTCTGTGAATGGGGTGAGCAAGGGGACGCTCGTGCCATACCTACTGGTGAGCCTGGGACAGGTCTGTGAACCACTCACTGTGAACGCCTGATTCTTTGGAAGTTCACCCGCATGCCTTGGCCACGTTGTCCTTTCTATTTTATGTCTACTATTAAAGCATGTCCTGATGTCTGTACATCCTTGGAACTGATTCATTTGCATTGTGGTTAAATACGAATAACACAAATCGTACCGTTTGCATCGATTTGTGGGATGCCATAACAAAGGGACACAGAAATGTGTTCTCTCCCAGTTCTGGAGACAAATCAGAAATCGAGAATGTGGGCAGGGCTGGTTCCTTCTGGAGGCTCCAGGGGAGAATCTGCTCCCCACCCCTCTCCCAGTCCTGGTGGCAGCTGGCTGTCCTTCGTGTTCTTCAGTCTGCGGCTGCATCATCCAATCTCCGCTTCTGTCTTTATATGGTATTCTGCCTACGTGTGCATGTCTGAGCCCAGATGCCCCACTTTTTTTAATTGTAATATTTTATTTTTTTACATGATCTCTACACCCAATGTGGGGCTCAAACTTATAACTCAAAGACCAAGGGTTGCATGCTCCACTGACTGAGCCAGCCCGGTGGCCCCAGATTCTCTGCTTTTATAAGGATACAAGTCATATTGGATTAGACTCCCATCCTCCCTGAGTATGACTTAATTATATCTACAGTAGCTCTAATTCCAAATAAAGTCACATTCTGAGGTGTGGGTGTTAGGATTTCTTTTTTTTTTTAATTATTTATTATTTTTATTTATTTATTTATTTTTAGGGGTGTTAGGATTTCAACATACGAATTTGAAGACGACACAATGCAACTGATAAAACCATTGTAATCACATTAGAGTGCACCATCCCGTGGCATTTCGTGCATCCACCACGTTGTGCAACCACCACCTCTAGCTCCAAGAACTTTTCATCCCCCCAAGAAGAGACCTCATCCCCATTAGGCTCTTACTCCCTGTTCTGTCCTCCCTGCAGCCCCTGTCAAACAGCAGTCTGTTTTCTGGCTTTATATTTAACAGCTGGCCTCTGTGGGCGTTTGCAAATCTTTGTGGGCAAAGACACTTTCCAAGGAATGCCTGACCCTGCTGAGACGGTGCAGATGTCTTATCAGGTTTGGAACGGCACCCTCTCTCTGGTTCTGTCTGCGTAAAGGGCACACGGGAGCTTAGATGACCTCATTCTCAGATGGTTTAATATTTTGACCATTTAGATGACCACATGGCAGGGCAGGCGTTTCAAGCTTGCCCAGTTAAAACCAGCTGAAGACAAGCCAATCCATTCCCTTGACGAGGAGGAGATAAACAGACGTGATCATGGTGATGAGTTGCAAGTGTAACAAGGTAAGAAGAATGTGAAGCCTGTGGGTGACGGAGTCATGGTTTTGTTTTGAGGGAGCTAAAAAGATAAGAGTGAAGGCTTGGTTAAAGTCAGGGATGGTCTTGAGTGTTTTGTACATATAAGGAATGTCCCTCAAGTTAAAAGTGGACAATTATCATTTCTAAGTATCTGCCCTGCCTCCTTCTGGTCTGATGGTGGCTGCAAAGAGAAGGCTCCCGTCTCCATCCTGCCTGCATCTGGAGCCCTAGTGGGATCTGACATATTTGTGTTGAATGAGCAAACAGACTCAAGGCCACGCCATGGCACAGACTAGCCTGGCTGCTTTCAAAAATCTTTAGGCTCCAACACATTTCATTGGAAGCTGAGGGTTTGCCTTATGTTCTGCTCCATGAACATCTAGGCAACAAAGACGAGACTCAGATTTCCTTGACCACCAAATCAAAACAGGGAATTTGCAAAGGGAATGTTTCGGATTTATAGTATGCTCTTCTTTCTCGTTGCCGGGCTTCACTACAAGAATACCGGTGTTTTCTCTTGCTTTGTTCTCGGTGTTGGGTTTTGATGATGAGGTCAGATGACCTCTGAAGCGTGAACGTGTTTTAATATGCTATCACGGAATTCAGTTGACGATTTGGTTGATTTAACAGCATAGTGATGGAAATTGCATTTATGGAACAATTATCAGGTGCCTGGCACAGGGAAGGTTAAGGAACACCATTAGTAAGTAGGATGGAAACGTCATTGTCAAGATTGTGCCAACCCTTGGTCCACGCGGGCTGGGGAAGCTCTGCTGTGCTCAGAATCACTGGAAGGGCGCTACATTAAGGACACCCATATCAAGCGAACTTGTAAGTTCCCATAATCAAAACAGAGTAAAACAATACATCGAGTGTTTAAACATACAAAAGAAGAAAAGAAAACCATCTTAAATCCCTTTAAGGGACCATCTCTTGCAACACAGAATTCTACTCATTAGAAGAGAAGCCACACAATGATCGCCATAGATGCTCCTTTTTATGATTTGCTTTAACCAGTGCCAGGATTTTTTAAAAGTTTTGGATGGCCCCACGTACAATTAAATTCAATGTCACAAACCCAGTGCCATGTCATCAATGAGTTAATGAATATCGCTGGAAAATGTCCAGTGTTTGAAAACTTCTTCACAACCCCAGAGGAATCCATAATTTGGGAATATGAACCGATCCCCTTCTAAATTAGGCCAACGGAATTTCTTCTGGTGAAGTCTGGTCAAGCTGTTGAGACAAATTTTTTTGGCGGCAAGCTTGCCATGTCTGTGTTTCATCATTCTTTTCTTTCAATGTGATTTTTTTTTAAGTTCTTTATAAATTGAAGCACAACTTGAAAGTTCACATGAGGTAAAATAAATATGGTGGCCATAAGTTTCTAGCATAACCAAGCAAGAAGTGTTTCTTATTTATATGGGCGTGGTTAAACCAGATCTCTCTGTAGACATGAGGCAAACTCAACTCCCAAGTGCATCCACTTTTGTTCACTTTATATATAGTACAGTTAAAAATATTTTTGTATTGTCTTGAGAAGAAGACCACCCTGCTCAAAAGACTATTCCTAAAAAGGAAAAAAAAAAAAAAACTCAGAGACGTGCCGTGAAAAGTTCCATTCCTCCCCCCTCCCCCCGACAGCTTGCTTGTGTGTGAAGCAGACCTAAAAAAAAAATGGTAGCTGGGAAAATGCATTGTTGGGTTGACTTCCTTTGTTTTTAAAGGAAAACTTCTTTAGAAAGCACATATTGTGTTTCGTTGAGGGGGGTACTAAGAAATGGTAAGAGTGTAAAATAAATGTTAATATGGAGATGATTGGAGGAGGAGGCTACCTGTGTTCCTTTTGGCTCAAAGGGAAGGGCCAAGACTGGGAAGGGGCTGGTGATTTATATGCTCACACTTTCTCAAAGAAGACCCACATTGTTGTCTCCAGTGCTTCCTTGCTCCGACAGGTGAGAAAGCTCAAATTCGGGTAAGTGATAAACTCGAGTTGACCCGGATGTGTCTGGTGGCAACACGAGGGTTTGCTGACCGCCTCTGGAAACTGAGGCATCCCTTTATTTAACGTGCAAAAAATGGTATATGCATGCAGCTGTGCCCAGAAGCATAAATGTGGACCTGATGAGCGCCAGGAATCCCAAACCCATCCCCAAGTCTGGAAGCGCCTTTCATACAGTGAATGCCTTCCTGTTTGCCGGGCAGGCCGTCTTCTGGAAAATCGGAAAGACCAGATGTTCCCCCGTAATTCACAGAAGCGTCCGATGCAGAAACATCGTGGGTCTCGATGACTGGGTTGGAGGTTTGCACTGGGTGTGGACATCCTAAACCGAAAGGGGTTGAGGGAAATACATAAATTTTGACTGGTAAGCTACTGCCCGTGTTGGTATTTAGAAACAAGTCAGTGTGTCTGATTTGTTTCAGATGTTCCGTCGCCTGAACGAGCAAGTTCAGCCCGCCTCCGCTGAGTCAGGAATGGGGAATCTCTGGATCCACCTACCTGGCCGCGTTGTCCTAAGCGCTGGAGAGACACAGCCCTGCAAAGGAATTCGTGGAAGTCTTGCATCCATTTTAGAAGACGCGTAAAATGAGACGACTGAGGGTAAGGGAAACGGGGAGACGTCATCAAAGCTGCACGCATCTGGTTTTGATTGGGGCCATATTTTTATGTTCACTGTGCAGCTTTCGTTTTGCAAGGCCCTGGTGGGTGAAGGCATGTCGGGGATGCAGCCCTGTTCCCCACGGGCCGCGTACCAGCTGCCATCCCTGAGACCGTGTCCCGTGCTTTTATGAAAACGACAGCAAAGCCCCGTCGCCTCGTGTTTGCAGAGCCTTGAACAAATCCTTTGTCGTGGTGCACCCGCGTTTGGGGTGGCTAAGGGTTCAGGGTCTTAGTCGGGAAGGATGGAGCTTGGAGGAACGCCAGGATCACCCCCCACACACCCGCCCCAGGCGCTATTCAGTAGGTTGAGTCCGGTGCATCACATGGGCTGGTCAAAAGGTCAGTGAGGTACAAACAAAGTACAGACAAAGCCGAGATATTTTTTTTTCCAGTTCACATTGTATCCGGAATCATGACTTTTTTGCACGAGTGAGACTTGCTTTTCTTGGTCTTCCCAGGCCCGGAAGACACACAAGGCACAGGCTTGAAAGGAGAAGATGGTGCTGCCGGTGGGGATGAGCCTGTAAGTGACTTCTCTGCGGACGACTCTCCTTCGGGGGCAGCAGGGAGGAAGCAAGTCCAGTTCAGCTGCAAAAGAAGAAAAAAGCTTAGAAATAGGAGGGATTGTCTGTCCTTCCTTTGAAGTCAGGATTCACCCTAAGCAACTTTCTTGCACACTTTCTTCTTATGATGCTTCCAAATCCTGCTTCGTGTATTTACGAGCCAGGCTGTTAGCTGCAAAGATGTTTGGCGTTTTTATAACTTTTTGGTGACATTTTTTTTTAATCACCTTTTGCTAACCTTTATGGTAAGAAGTGTTTTTACTTTTTTTTTTTTTTTAATCCCTTAAAGGCTTTCTTCCTTGACGTGAGTATGGCTACCAGAAGTTTGTGTTCTAATGTTCGCATTTGTTTTATCGTTTCCACATCTTTGCTCCGAGCTTCTCCCCGTGAAGCCTTTCTCCGTGATTGCTTTCAGTCCTTTGCAAGTAGCAAGGACCTCGATGATTTTCAGCCCGATCCTAAGAGTTCAAATTGATGAAGACATACTTCCGGTCCATTGCTATTGATTAGACTTGACAGTAGTTCTCAATTCGGTTTTGTGTATTTATTTCCTACTTTCTATTAACCGTCTATTTCCTTGGCTTCTGTCGATTCTGGTTTCTGATAAGGAGGTTTTTATTTTTAACAATCCCCCCCTTTTGCAGGGAAAGTTGTGTTTTTCACTGTGCGTTATTTCCGTGATGAGCTGTTGATGGAACGTGCATCGTGACCTGAGTGGACCACGAACGAAGCCACCTGATTCCCCTCTCGTGGAAGAAATGATTCATGTTCACCGGAGACTTGCATGTGTGCACCCGAATCATCCCCAGCCTTGATGTGATCTCCACCATGCTCGTCGCCGTCCATGAGTCACGGTTATTTTGTTGCTGGTGGTGATGGAGGCCACCGGGTGGATGAGGGGATGAGGTCAGCGTTCATGTGGACTGATGCTCCCACTCTTTCAAGGACACCCGTCCGCTCCATCTCCCTTCCTCTGACGTGGACACTTGCCTTCGGCAATCCCAGCAGGATGGGGGTCCGTGAGGACAAACGCTCTCCGTGCATTTCCTCCACACTCGGGAGAGACTGTGCTCCGTGCAGAAGGTCAGGTAGCCTGGGATGCCCCTTCCGGGCCCTGCACACACACACACTGTCCCCGTTTTCAGCTCCTCCTGGTGCTGCATCTTCTCCAGGTCCCGCCAGCTACTTGGGAGGTGACCTGCATCTTTCACTCTGGCTATTGGAAGACGTTCTCCTCCTTGTGTTTGGACGTCCGCCGCCGTGTTCCTCAGATGCAGTTTGGTTATGTGTTTACGTTTCATACCACGCATTTTGAGTCGGAGAAGGAAAGTATTTTTCATGAACCTTGGAAAACGAGCCGTCATTGTTTCTTCAGATATGACTCAGCCCTGTCTTTCCAAAAACACTCCTTCCTCCCTGGCGTGTTGGAAACGTGTTATCCTTTGCTCCGTGACTTTTAAACTTGTCGTATTTAGCATTTTGTCTTTACTTCCCAGAGCTCAGAATGAACCCCCCTGGCTTCCCCATTGCTTTTTTTTTGTTTTGCTTTGTTTTAATCAGTTCTTGGGGTTATTTCAACAAATAGATGTACATACGTGTGCATGTGTTTACATATGTATTCATTTATGTGTGTGCTTATGCATGTGGGCACACACGCATCCGTATACACATAGATCTATGTTTATATACATATATACGTACAAATATATTTTATTCTTTCTGAAATCTGTTTGGGTTTTTTTGTTCTCGTTTTTGTTTTTCAGAAGACCCTGCCTCCATGTTCATCATGATTTTAGCATCTCTTTACATTTGAAACACTTTAAAAATCAGGGCTTCACGTTCTCATTCAGATCGCCGTGTTATCTGCTGGGTTTTTTGAGGGGGACACACCTGCATTTGGCTGAGGCTCTGGATTCTAACTCATTGTAAAATATTTCGTCGTGGGGGTCGGCAAAGGTGCAAAAGACCGTCTCAGCATGGATGCGTGTGTCAAGCATTCGAAAGGGCATATTTAATTTTGTCTTTAGAAACTGCGCACCTGTAGGGATCCGCGGCAGGGAGATCGATCTTACTGGGTGCTGGGAGTGAGCGGACGCCTGCGTAGGCTGAGACACAGACCTGAGGCCCTGCACGGCAGTCTGGGAGAGACGCAGGTGGGCAGCAAGCTGGGGCCTGCCCTGCAGGTGCACACGTGGCCACAGTGAGCTCCCCAGGTCCCCACCTGACCGCCTGGCATCTCGCTCTTTTGGTTCCCCACAGTGCCAGCCCTGCTGTGAGCAATTCCAGCATCTCCAAAAACGATGGCCCCTAAGGGCAAGGCATGGTAGTGACCGCTGAACCCAGTGTTCAGTGACTTCCACGGGAGGCCACCCATCCGTGGGAACCCTTGTGCTGGATCCATGCACACCTCAGAGGCCTTTGAAGAAAAACTGCAGCGCCATGCGGCTGTCCTCCCCAGGAACGGCAGTGAGGGGTGGCGTGTTCTCAGGAGATGCCCCTCGATCTGGGCTGACCGTTCAACCACGTGGCTCGAGCCATGAGATCCATCACCCACACAACAGCGGCAGCTCAGGGGCCCCCAGGGGAGCCAGAAATGGACTCGGCACACAGACCCTTAGAGACACAATCCACGCTCATGCACACACTCCAAAGGCAAAGAGCAATCCTCGTGCTGGAGGCTTTGCAAAGGGCAGGCAGTAGGGTCCCCGGGGCCCCAGACGCAGGCCCTGTGTGTCTACAGCTGCTCTGTGAGCAGACCCGCATTCGGGGAGCCCCATGGCGCCCCTTGCCCTCCCCTCCAGCAAGGCTGCAACCTGCAATTCTGAAGACGCTGGACAGCCAACACAGGCTTTCTTCCTGCCAACTGTGGGCTGTGCAAGGTTGTGCTCTCAGGAGAAACGTTGGCCGGCGCACTGTGTCTACTGAAGGATAATTGCGGTTTCCTCCCCCTGCCCCCCAACAAAAAGAGCAACAAAAAGAAATGAAATATTGTTGCAATCAACAATCTGGATGTCACAGGGAGTGAAAGGGGTCAATCCCGAAAGCTTACATACTGCACGCATCCAGTGATAGAACGTCCCAGAAATGACAAAACTATGGAGCGAGAGAGCAGACGGGTGGTTGCCAGGTCTTAAAATAGGCTTTTGCACGGGGGAGGGAAGTGGGCTTCGTTCTAAAAGAGCAGAGTAGGGGATCCCGGGGATGGAATGCTCTGTGTCTGGATGGTAACAAAGTCAATGTCCTAGTGGTGAGATGGTTTTGCAAGATGTTGCCATTGAGGCGAAACTAGGGGAAGGACACGGGGATCTTTGGTATCGTTCCTTACAGCTGCACCTGAATCTGAAATGATCTCAAACTTAGACATTTAATTAAAATTTCTTAAAGCTATAAGAAAAAACAAAAATGAAAAAGTATAGATCCGTCCAGTATCCTTCCTTCTCAATATGCAAAGGGATAGTAGGATATCTTTTGTCTACAAACGCTGGCTTTCGAAATGGCAGGAGTATCTTGAAGGGGATTCACGCACACAGAAAATAATTGAAGAGGCAAAGTGGAGGAGTGATGCTGCTATTCTAGCAGGTGTCCGCCCGTCTCCTGGAGCTTTGGACCCCTTTGCATCCGTGCAGTTGCGAGCCCCCAGTGTGAGCGCGTTGACGGGATGCGAAACGCGACCTGAACATATCTCAATATGAATTAGCTCAGAGCCCAAACATGAGTCGAGCGATGTCCCTGTTCCTCAGTCTTCACGGGATAGAGAACACGGTTAATTAGGACTGAAATCACAAGTCGGTGTGATGTAAGCAATGCTCAAGTTCTATCCTGGAGATTTTATGAGCTTCTCTTAGGGATTACCTGACTTTGGCACTGGGAGGGGGGCTGAAAACACAGGAGGAGGCAGATTGCTAATTTACGATGAGCATCCTTTCGCATTGGGATAATAGACGTGAACACCCAAGGGCTCTGATCTCGTCTTCAGTGTCTTAAAGAAGTTGCAGCCGACACAGACCTTCCCATCAGTTTTATCAGCCCTGGAATGACGGACGGCCTTTGCAAATTCCTTCCTCCAGCGCTGAGCCCACATCCCATGCATTTGTCCTAGGACACCGGGCTGGCTTGGACTCATGTATAGTCTAGTTTTCTTTGACAGAGTGGAAATTCTTTTGAGAACCCATTTGCAGGTTTATTAAGTATTAAGTGTTTTCAGAGTCTTCCATCTTCCCTAAAAAAACCCCAAAAACCAAAAAACCAAAACCATGTATCTGTGACATCGCTCATGAAATTCTCCCCTTATCGGTGGAGGCTGGCCATGCCACACCAGGCGGTTCTGCTCTCAGACAGGATGTTTAGACAGCTCTCGGGCAAACCACGGCTGCAGATTTCCAGGAGAGCTGAGTGCAACCTGTTTACCGGTGGTGATGTGGGACCTCAAGAAGAAATGCAAGCTGAGAATCATTAACTCCGTGCCACATGGAGAGTGTTATCCGCAGGGTAGAAAATTACATAACAATGCATTTGTCAAAAACCGGCAAGTTCCCTTAACACTTTCAGAAGGAGAGCCATATAATGCAAGGTGGTGTTCCTTAGGATTTAAGATAGCATTGTGCTTTCTCCCTGTCAAGTATCCCCTGTAACCTACAAGAGTTTTTGTTCCCACATAGTCTGGATTGCTCAGAATCAGCTGCTTCGTAGGGTGTTTCAAGATTAACACTCGTGGGTGAGCAGGAATATAGCCATGCTTTCCGGAAACTCTGGTTTTTTTCTACCCAATCTCTGTGCCCACGGTCTCCTTGCCCTGTGCCTGAAACATACCATGGGGTCTGCCGTATCGCCCCCCACCCCCCCGGGTCGTAAATTCTGAAGTCCGAGCTTGCGAAAGTAGAAGTCAAAACCTAACATGAAAACATGATTCACGTTCTGAGGATCTAAATCGCATAAACATTTTGCTGGTTTTCCTCTGATGTGACACAGTGATGCACTGGTGCCTCCAAGCTAAGAAATTAATCAGGAACTGATTTTTTTTTTTTTGCAACGGATGAATCACTAAAATGTACCCCTGAAACTAAAAAAAAATAAATAAAAATAAAAAACTGATCTTTTTTTGTTCTACCAATTACGTGACCCTAAAAATCAAAAAACAAGAAGAAACTTCTGGTTCTTAATATCCTGGTCTGCATCCGCTAATCTCCAAAGCTCCTTCCAGCTCCAGTGACGCTTGAGAATAATTCTGTCACTTAAAACATGAGAAAAACAGAAAACAGATACACGTTCTTCCTCTTATCTTGCTCCCCCTTTGAAACATTTATGAACTTTTAACGTTCAAGTCATCATAGATTAAAGAGGTGTTGCCAAAATAGCATAGGGCGGTCTGTCTCTTGTATGTGGTTTATGTTTTAATATTTATCAGGGAAGCGTTTACCAATATGCACACTATTCAAATTAGCCCATTATTCAAATCAAATTTCATCGGATTCCTTTATGCATCTACTGCCCAAATTCCTATACCCTTTAACCTTACCTTATACATCACCTGGATCTGTCTTAATCAATGACTGAGATTTGCTATTATGTTATATATTATAATAATTGTATCATATCATATTAAAATATATGATATTGATTATATCATATTGTATTACAACTTTATATTATTATATTATGTTATATTATATTATTTTTTTATATGCAACCAATGAATCGTTGAACACTACATCAAGAACTAATGATCTAATGTATGGTGGCTAACTGAACATAATAAAAAATATTATATTATATTATTATATTATCATATTATGAGCATGCTCTTATCTCTGGGGTCCAATGCTAGTCTCTGGATCCCAGCTAGAGTGACCACAAGCAGTCCAGCCAGTATTTATCATCCTAGGCCCAGCAACAGTGTTTGTGAGTCTCTGCTTTTAACTGGTGTTGTTTATACAATTGTTCAAACGTCTGTTGATCTAAGCAAATTTATCCAAACAAATGCCTTTAGGGTGGTAAGAAGCAGCCCTTCGGGTAGGATCAGACACACACTTGAAAAATATCAAACTTCTGCAAGAACTGGCCTCTTGATTTTAAGGTAAAATTGTCAGCATTACCCAGAAAATGCACCAATCCAAGAATGAAAACCTGATGGGGTTGTGGGGGTTGTGGGGGAATGTAGTTAACATATCCTCTATTCTTAGTTTCAGGGTAGAGTTTAGTGATTCGTCAGCTGCATATCACACCGAGTGCTCATTACATAATAACACAATTTTTTAAAGAAAATTTTTGCAGAAGTTCACAGCCAAGTGATGAACACGGTTAATATTTTGCTCCATATTGTTCCATTTTCGGGAGGTGTGTTTAAGAAGATGTGTTTCTCATAATATAGAATTTTATATTCTACTTTTGTTAGTTGATATTATGTTATTTTTTGCTCTGCAAAGTATCCAAGTTGTGCATGGAATTAATTAGGTTTTTCCACTTCTTCTGTTTGTTCCCTTTTGACCATCTGCCCACAGGCATCTGCAGTAAGGCATAGAAACATTGCATCCGGTTGTGGACTGAATGTGCGTCCTGCCCAAAATTCATCTACGGAAGCCCTAACCACCAATGGGATGGTGTTCGGAGGCAGGAGCCTTTGAGAGGGGATTGGATTGAGATGAGTCATGGAGTTGGGGCCGCCATGATGGGATTAGTGCCCTTATAAGAAAAGGAAGAGGTGCCACAGCTGTCTTTCTAGGGAGAGAGTGCTCACCGAGCACGGAATCTGAAATCCAGAGAAGTGGGGTTGGGTGCGGGCAGTCAGGGAGAAATCAAAGCACCATGTCTACGAAGGATAGGAAAAACTTCCTCTACCCATCCAGTCTTCCAGCCGGACTAAGAATTAAATTCAAATGAGACAGATTAACAGGGCAAAACAAAACCCCAAGTTTTATTACATGAGCATGGAGATCCAATAATGAAATGAAGAACTAAAGAAGTAAGCAGGGCAGGCACTTTCTATGCATTCCAGACAAAGAGATAATAAATCTCATGACTTATGGACAAGACAAAGAATGTCACGTTGGGAGCTCTACTGAGTCAGGAATTCTAAACAGAATTTGGGCGGGGGTAGTAAATTAGTAAAAAGTCACAAGGTCTGTTTATACAGCCCCTGGGCTCTACATTTCCCATCTCTGGCGATAAGGATGTCTCTTTTTACCTCCGGGGACAGGGAGGGTACCTTGCACATGGGAGATTCATTTCTTGCGTGCAAGGGGACAGAGGAGGATCTGAGTGTCCTGTCTTTTAAGCGACTTGTATTTTAAAATATCAGTATGCCAAAGGGGCACATTTGGGGGCAGCCTGCCCTTGGCCCCTACAACTATCGGGACTGAAGAGGCAGACATGTCTCCGAGCATGACCTCCTGATACACAAACATTGCTAACACAGCAAGGGGGCCCCACAGAAAGCATATCTGTAACCTCAGGGGGAAACGGCATCTGTTTGGTCAAATTCAACACATCAGCAGAGCATCGAATCATCACATTGTACACCTTCAACGTACCCGACCTTGTATGTTCATTGTATCTCAACAAAGCTGGTCAGGAAATAATCAATAAAGCTGGAGGGAGGAAGAGTGGTGCATACATACAATGGAATACCATTCACCTCTTAAAAAAAGGAAATCATGCCGTAGGCAATGATGTGGATGCGCTTTGGAGATATTATGCGAAGTGACATAAGCCAGCCACAGAATGACAAAAACTGCGGGATTCCACTTCAATGAGGGGTCTACCATGGTTAGCTCCTAGACGCAGAGAGTAGGATGGCTGTTTCTTGGGGCTGGGGGGAGAGGGTAAAATAGGGAGATGTTGTTCAATGGGTATAAAGTTTCAGTGGAGCAAGATGAGCTTTCTGCAGACATGTGTTGTAGGCAGCTTTCACACACTATGAACACAAAATTTTGTTAAGGGGTAAATGTCATGGTAAGCATTCTTACCACAACGAAGACAAAATACTGTGCTTTAAGATGGTGCCTGGGTATGCACACGGTCACCTGGGGGATCTCCTTAAAATGCAGATTCTGATCGAGAAGGTCCTAGTTGGGGCCTGAGATTCTGCATCTCCAAGAAGGGAGGCTTTTCATGACAATTAGCAGATTGCTATAATGCCATCTTCAGACATTAAAATGTGAGTGGAAGGTAAGGAAAGAGGGACATTGCTCAGTATAAACACACAGTGACATTAGGAGGTCCAGCTCAGGCCTGGAAAATTGGGGAGTTTGGTGTTAAGAAGGGATCTATGCACCCTCTTCCAGGAGCGCATGGGATCCCAGGTCTGGGGTAGTGACCTCATTTCCTGAAGGAGGTGGCTGGCCCCCATGTGACCAGGTGTTCGAACCATCAGTAGGCACCTTCTAGCCTGAGCATTGTGATGTTGTGTCCACAGGGAAAATCCCACGAAACATCTTGCTCCTGATGCGCGGGAGTAGGATAGAAGGCAGAAGAGTATTTCCATGCCAAGCAAGGAGAAAGTGAGTGGGCACGGCTGGTCATTTGGGGGAGCTGATAATGTGGATGATGCGTAGAGACTAGAGGTAATGGGATGGGGGAGAAGGAGCGCTGTGTCTAAAGAACAGGATGGAGCTACCATGCTGAGGTCATATCATGATGGGCGGTGCGTCAAGGTAGGGGGTTGGGATGCTGACGCCCAGGGAGGGGAACACGGACTGGGGGTCAATTAAGAAGCCTTTGTTCCATCTCAGGCAATAAGATTGAAGATCTCATCTTGCTTATAAGAGTTTTGGTGACAAGAGTAAGATGGGGCGGCCAGGAGAGCAGGACATGGTAGAAAAGGCATTAATGGAGCTTCCTGGAGAAGGCTTGGGCACCAGATGAATATTGGCATTCAAAGTTCACAAGGAGTCATGAAAGAAGAGGTTACTGTTGCTCAAAATGAGTGGTGTCGCTTCCTGAAAGAAAAGAGAAGGGTTCACGGGACCGGTGAAATGGAATGTGGCCACTCCCGTGGGTCTGCATGGCTGGACGTCTGCGGGAGACCGACCCATTGTGACAGCTCTGCTTCATGGCTGTGTCATCTTGGCAAAGTTATGGAAGCTTGGCCAGTGTGAGTTCCTGAACACGCGGGGTCCCCCGCCTCTACCCCATGAGAGCAGCAAGATGAGGGAATTCTCACAGTGGGAAGAGCTGAGTGTTGAGTCTGTGCAGCTGGTGGACGTCAGTTCTCTCCCACTATGACCCGGGGATGCTGCCCGCACCCAGCTGTTCCCAGCGGGCTGAGGACCGCCAAGGTTGCCCTGGAAAGCGTCCATTGCTCATCTTGATGCAAGCCCCACCTTGCAGTCCTGCTGTGGGGGATGCTGCTTGCATCCCGTCCCTCCAGCCCACCCATGAATATAACGTAGCTGAGTCCCTTGCGTTGTGCACAATGGCTGCTCATACATCATGAGGTCAGGGGATGTGGCTGCCCTTGTTCCTCCCCGCCATTGTGCCTGGCAGATGTCTTTCTCATCTGCCTTTGCAAGAAAACACTTTATTCGAGATTCAGGCGTTCCAGTCACACCACCTTCAACAGCCCTAATTTTTGGCTGCCTCCCTCCCAAAACATCCCACCACCTCCCGCTCTTGGAGACGCCAGGAATCCCCCACAGTGGTGGTGACTGCTCAGGCATCTTCTTTTTCCTTTTAGCCAAAAGCTCTGGGTTCTGGGCCCTGGACATCTGGAATCCCCTAAAAAGGAAATAAATACATTGCCCCACTGTTCAGGATCTTTGTGTAAAATAGAAAAGTATAGTTAGAAACGGTGTTCTCATTCCTGGGTTGGGAGAATGGAACAGATAAGATTACCCCTGCTGACTTACTTTCCTGACATCCTTTCAAATAACATGCCTGGGGCCATTTTGGTGTCCACTGCCCCATCCTCGCCATCCGATGTCTTGACAAATACCCCAATGTGCGCATTGGCATGGATGTCCGTGGAACTCTTGTGTGAGGGAAGAGTAAAGCTTTATTACTCAAAATGTAAGAGGTCCAACTCTATAATCTTGACGTTACGATGATAACAACGAGAATACACCATTTGTGTTGAGCGGGCAGCAACAAATCCCAAGGATCCACAAAAATTGGTTTTAGGGTCATGGAAATAAAGGAGCCGTGTGAAGGAGACAAAGCCACCACGTGGGGCCCCCTTCTCCCTTCTTCCCTTTAGAAGTGGCCAGACTTGGGAATGAGGAAAATCAGTTCCTATCAGGGTCATGCCCTCTTCCTCCCGCTGCACTAAACGCAGTCCAGAATAAGTTTGACATGCAAACAGGATGGAGATAAATGGCCGAGCATGGCGGCTGTAACAGTCGAGCCAACAAGAATTCTCCCAGATGAGCGCCAACTGAATCCACAGAGTGTTGACATTGGTGACAGGAAAGCATTGACACGAGGGTGGAAATGGAAGTCCCTACAAGCAATGATTCACTCTCTGCTTTTCTGTTTGTCTACAGTAGTTTGGTACTGCTTTAGGTCGAGAGAAAAGGTCAGCTCCTTCCTTAGCCAGAGGGGAACGACATAGGACATCACACAACTCACTCAAGAAGTAAATCAGCAAGGCTATTGCTTAAAAATGTGCCCTGCAAATAGAGCTCAGCGTTTTGTTATTGCAATGATGCCTAGTAAATACACAGAAGCTCTAGCTATGGAAAAAAATGGGGAGCTGGACGGGATCCAGATGCAATTTCTTGTGTGAGATCTTACAGAAGCTGAGCTGAGATGCTTCCCAGCACCCCGTTAATATTGGTCACAGCAATCCCAAGGTCAATGCATGAACAAACCTAGTAAATAGGATCTGATCAGAACGCTGAGACACGTTTGCCCATAAGGCAACGTGGGATTGAAGATGTTGTCTATATTTCCAGGAAGAAACTGACTAACACACAACCTAAACACTTGGCTTATTGATGATACATCATTTGCTGTATAAATCCTTGGCTGCAGCAGCATGGGGTGGAGTGGGGGGGGAGTTATTTATGAAGAAATGGTCCATAAGGAATGCACTGTTTGCTTTTTTTGCATTTGGCCTGAACTTAAGTGTCTTTGTTCCCATCCACCAAAAAGTCATCATACGAACACAAGAGCTAGCTATCGGAGGTGATGGGGGTGTTCAAACCATAACTGGAAATTTTCCAAAGGCATCGTTTATCTGCACCTTTTTATGATGGAATTTTTAAGTGATATGAAGGAGGACAAAGATGTAAAAAAAAAAAAATCATTCATCTAAATGATACAGTCATTGCTTTTTCCTGTATAAGAATTCCCCAAAGCAGTAATTTCCTATGCCCCCATTAACCTGGAAGACTTCCCCAGAATTCTGTGTCATCGAAATTATGAAATGGACTGGGGAATGTGAATGCAAAATGCATTTTGGAATATACATGAGATATTTTTGTTCCAAAAAGTAGGAAATTTATTCAGACTATTCTAGCAAGACACAGACCCCAAGGAACAGCAAACATATATATTTGGGGGCAGAAAGTGAGTCTGAAGCTCAACCTAATAAAACATTTAGGACCTCTGATTTTTTAATAGAAGGGAAAAGGGTTATGCACCTCATTTGAAAATAGAGCTTATTGATATAAACATGAAATTTTGCAGGGCTAGGAGGGTAGAGAATTTTAGGGAATGCGCAAAGACATGATGCATTAAATTGCTGGGATCGTAGGACCGCACATTTGCCCTAACTCTGTCTCACATGTGATACCATGGTTACTAATTCCAGGCAGTGCAATTTGGGCTGATGACCTGTCCTACTAAAAATAAATCTCTCGCAGGGGCACCTGGCTGGCTCAGTCCGTGGAGTCTTGATCTCGCGGTTGCAGGTTTGAGTCCCACACTGGGTGTAAAGATTGCTTAAAAATAAAATATTTTTTAAAAAATTAAAAAACTAATAAATCTCTTCCAAATAAACAGATGGTGACCAGAGGGGAGGCGGGCGTGGGGATGGGGGAAACAGATGAAGGGGAGGAAGAGCCTACTTATGATGAGCATTGAGTCATGTACAGAACTGAACCATCACTATATTATACACCTGAAATGAATACAACACTGTATGTTAACTCTACTGCAATTAAATTAAAAAAAAAATTTTTTAAGTAAAAACTAAGAAATTAAATTAAAATAAATCCGTCCCCACGTATGGCATCTCAAGAGAGGACAAAGTGAGCAATCTATTCTACGTACAAGAAAGAAAAGGGTAGGTATCTGCAGGGAATTTAAACATAGTAGTAAAAGTAACCAAAAGCAGGCATGTTATTCAATTACCACCCTGCACCGGAGGCACTTAACATTACCCACGATAAAAGGGTCCTGCCTGAAAATAGATTTTGTTCGTGTAAGTACTAAAACAATTTGCTATAGCTAGCTTCAAGTCCCTGTGCTTGTATCAATTATGTTTTAATGGATGTTGTATCCTACATGGCAGTTAATTCAAAAAACTCAGGGTGAACCCCAACACAGACAAGCTTGCCCGCACGTGTTCACTCTGAGCGCAATGTTACAGCCGTTCGCAATCACTGGAGTGCGCTGTGGGTACCATTCTGTCTCCATGTCCAGTACCCCCAAATCCTCCCAGGTGGAGCGAGCAGAAATCAGTAACGGTAAGTGCTTTGTAAAGAAAAACAGTAACAACGTAGCTTTGGCGCCAATCCATCTTTTTGTTCTTTTTGCCGACATGATTGTTTAAGCATTAACAAAATGAGAATCTTTGCCAGGAACAATTGTTTTACGCCTTTCACCTTCCCTTTGCTAAAAACAAAGTTGCCACCTTGCGGAAGGGCATTTTGTGAAATAATGCGCGCAAGGTGTTGAGTATGCGGGATATGCACACATTCAGCCATTTTGTGTCTCCTCTGGCAATAATGGAGGCCACAGATGCTGGAGTCCGTCTCTACGTGGACTGAGGTCCTTTGCTGAGTGACTGCAGGAAGGCTCCGTCGTGAGTCACCCATTGATGCATCACAAATTACCCCCACAGTTTAGAAGCTTCGAAGAACAAACATTAATTATGTCACACAGTTTTTGAGGGTCAGAAGTCTCACAGAGTTTTCTGCTGGTGCTCCCGGCGCACGAGGTGGCAGTCAAGACGCTGGCTGGTGGAGGCTGCCATCACTGGAAAGTAAGACTGGCTGGTTCCATCCCTTTCCACTTGCAGTCACGTGAGTGGGGGAAGAAAGATTTACTCAGTTCGTTGTGACATGGACCTCACCCAAAGGCTGCCCATGACAGGGCTGTTGGCTTCCCCCAGAGTGAAGGGCTCAGGAAAGACGGTGAGCAAGATGGAAGTCATAATGTGTTTTATAATGTAGAGCAAGATGGAAGTCATAATGTGTTTTATAATGTAGGCAAGCAAGTGCACCCAAAGACTGCGCATGATGGGGCTATTGGCTTCCCCCAGAGTGAAGGGCTCAGGAGAGATGGTGAGCAAGATGGAAGTCATAATGTGTTTTATAATGTAGAGCAAGATGGAAGTCATAATGTGTTTTATAATGTAGGCAAGCAAGTGCACCCAAAGACTGCACATGATGGGGCTACTGGCTTCCTCAAGAGTGAAGGGCTCAGGAGAGATGGTGAGCAAGATGGAAGTCATAATGTGTTTTATAATGTAGAGCAAGATGGAAGTCATAATGTGTTTTATAATGTAGGCAAGCAAGTGCACCCAAAGACTGCGCATGATGGGGCTATTGGCTTCCCCCAGAGTGAAGGGCTCAGGAGAGATGGTGAGCAAGATGGAAGTCATAATGTGTTTTATAATGTAGAGCGAGATGGAAGTCATAATGTGTTTTATAATGTAGGCAAGCAAGTGCACCCAAAGACTGCGCATGATGGGGCTGTTGGCTTCCCCCAGAATGAAGGGCTCAGGAGAGATGGTGAGCAAGATGGAAGTCATAATGTGTTTTATAATGTAGCCAAGCAAGTGCCGTCCATCAGTTCTACCATATTGGTCATGGGGAGCAACTCTGGGACTGCTGGGGCATACACACAACTCTGGAAAAAGACAGCACGGGAGCGTGAGTATTAGCAAGGCAAGGCCATAAAGAACCATTCTGGGGGCTGACCACCCACTCCCCCTGCAAAGAATTACCCGAGAGAGCCACTCAATGAGGAATACCCCATCGGACTTCCTGGGAGCAAGATGCAAATGTTTTTTGTAGGCATCCCCTGAGTTTGGGGATTATTTTTAGAACACGTAGCATGCATTTCCCTGTACCGAATTCTTCTCTGAGACTTTCAAGTGGGCATTTTCAAGATGAGAAATGACACTCTTGAGTAAGAGGATTTCCTGTTAGTTGTGCCCTCCCTGGATTCTCCTGATCTGTTCCCTGCAGCTGGTCCGCCTATGTAGCCACGGGGACTTGTCTGCTACTAGCTTTGGAGTTTGTGTGTTGTGAATATCGAAAGAATTTTCATTTTTGCAGCAGCTAAAACAAAGCCAGATGCTGTGAAAGGTTTAGGATTTTTTTTTAGTACATTATTACAGATACTGTCATGTCCATACTCTTGCTACTTCCTCTCATGTCCACAAAAGTCAAAATCGAGGCTGATGGTGTGTTTCTGAGTTTACGCTTCACATGATACGGGGAGCCCTCCGAGCCAGCAGACGCAGTGCTGAGCGAGAAAATATGTGAGGGATTCCAACCACAGAGTGATGACACGTCTTCCATGCAGACACCGTCTCAGACATTTGGGGAGCTTTTGTTAATGTTCCTCCCTGAAAAAAAAAAAAAAAAGGTGAATTTTTAGTTAAAAATAGCTGTTTCCTCAAGCATCTTTTGCTTTCCATTGTATCAGTGATGACATGTCCACGCTGCGTTACAGGAAGGGCACCTGGGTGCGTGTGAGTGCATGATTTGTGCAGTGTGTGTGGTGTAGATGCCCAGAACGATGTGACCGCTGAGAAACTCTGCCCATCAGCACACCGAAGGACACAGGGAGGTGTCTTCTTATAAAACAGGGAGGACCACAGAGAGGACGGAGCCTGAGCCAGTGTCTCGTCCAGGACCATCTGAGGGACTATAGCTCCGCAGGCGACGTGGAGGAACGTTTCCAGCATGATCCTCCCTTTTAAAATGAACGGAAACAAAAGAAGCACAAATGCAAACAAGCGGACACATTTTTGGCTTACCAAAAGAGCCAGGATTTTTAATGAGGAAATGGTTTCAGCAGTCAACCAAAAGCTTCAGGAAACGGGCTCACGTGGGAGGAGAGAGGAAGCCAAGAGAAGATGGGGCCGCCATCCTCCAGCCACACGACATGCGATCAGATGCTCACCACTGGTTTGACCTAGGTCTGTTGCAATGCTGAGGCTTACAGAATCAAGACGTGATAGCAAACAGCTTTTTCCCACAAACTGAACAGTCTTCAGCCAAACCAGAAAGGAGCCTGAGTGTAAACAATCAATAACTCATTTGCCATGCCTTTGTTCAAGGAACCGTCAGAACCAGCCTTATCGTTTCCACTGGAATGTTTTGAGCAACTCTGCTCAGCTAACGGGTCAGGGTGAATCTAGCGATTATGTGCATGCTATTGATCTTTTTCCCTGTTTATGTGAGCATAATTCGATCAGGATGCCTCTGGAGCGCTGCCCATTTCCTGGGACCGATCTGGGGCTCTGGGCTCTGGGAAAAGATGTTGGCAATTGCCTCAAACCAAAGTAGGGAATATGATTCAGATCGAGTCATAAAAATAGCCCAAGTTTCATAAAGCTAAGACGACCTGTAGTGAGGAATTTACCGTTGGTTTTTTGCACACAGCCAAGAGGCAACTTAATCGTCACAAATATCCACGGGATCAGTTTTATTTTTCTTTTGCTGGTTGTGCATTGACTGGAATCTTAGAAACCACGTAAATGAACAGAATCAAAGTATTCTGCGTGATGACTATTCTGCTGTTGGGCACCTCGACAATTTCTATCCTCAAGGGAGATTCGGTTTCTGTAGATATTTGAGTATGTCTATAAGAAAACACAATTTCAATGAGTGGAAATCTTTTTTACCAAAAGTTGTAAAGTGGGTCTAGAACAGAGATTGGCAAACTTTTTTGAGAAGCAAATATTTTTAGCTTTTTGAGTCACTGGGTGTCTGTTACAACAATTCAACTCTCCTGGAATGTAAACACAGTCATAGGTAATATGCAAATAAATGGATGAGGCTTACTTTATTTGCACAAGTAAGTGGAGGGCCAGATATGACCCATGAGCCTTAATTTCCTTACCCTGGATTAGGTTCTGATTCCTTGCAGTCCAGCAGTCTGTAAACTGAAAGATGAGCTATCTACTTCCCTTATTCTGATCAATAATGGCAACTGGAAAAATACAAACACAAAATACACCTCCCTTTCATGAATGCAATAATGGGGGAGACCAGCAGTCTAGTCTATAGAAATCATAGGGATCCTCAGGATGCACCTCATGGTCTTTTGTCTTCCTAAAACCCAGTTGCATGGGTTCTGTGCCCACTTCTGCTCATGCAACTTTGAAATCATGAAGACAGTGATAGGTTCCTTGTGTCTTTAAAAACACGATTCCCTTAAACTTGGTGGGCTTCTGGATCTATACTGCAGTCAAATACACAAAATTCTTCACTAGAAGGCGTTTATAAACCTGCTTGTGTTACTTTCACAAACATTGCACCTCAGCCCAACACTTGTTTATTAGCAGAAAGTTCTGGAGGCCAGTAGTCCAGATGCGGTGGGACTGAGTCCTCTGTTCAGGGTCCCACCTGGCTGAAATCAAGCTTCTCATTCGAAGCTCAGGGCCTCCTCCAAGTCCATGGGGTTGTGGAAAGAATTCAGCTCCATGCATGGTAGGGAAGAAGTGTCTGTTTCCTTGATGGCGGTCAGCGGGGTATTACTCTGAACTCATATGGTTGTGCACGTTCAAACCAGCCACATAGAGTCCCCCTTACGTGGACTAACCCCTCATCTGTAAATCTCTCTGACTCTGAGTCTCTTTCACCAGGAAGAGTTCCATTTCTTTCCTTTTTTTTTTTTTTTAAAGACGCTCTCCTGATTAGGTCAGGCCCACACAGATACTCTCCTGATTAGGTCAGACCCACCAAGGTTCTCTATGTTAAGGTCAACTGACTTGGGGCAATAATGACATCTGCAAAGTTCTTCAAGGCAGCGCCTTGATTGGAGAGTGACTGAATCATGGGGACAAGGTGCCTGTCCTGCCGGGGGCGGGGATCAGAGGGACATTTTAGGGTTCTGCCTATTTCTTTTGTTTCATTGTCCGTGTGCCTCTTTCTCTTAACAGGATGACGGCTTCTTTGAGCCCCTGTGACGGTGTAGGCTTGGGCGGGAAGGAAGCACACTTGATAGGATCTGGTTCACTGACCACTACTCATGGGATTTTCTTGCACAAATCCTGTGGATGTGACAGTCTCCTGATGCTTAAAGCCTCTGCATGAGGTTGGTGGTGATGATAAGAAGCCCGATTTTTTTTTTTTTATGTCTTATAACAAAATGTCTGTATCTGGAGTATCTGCAAACGTACCCACTGCCGTGTTGCAAACGGCCAACGTGTGATGCCGTAGAGTCTCACATGGCTACAGGACAAATCCAAGAGCCAGGGAGAACGGTGGATTGTAATCTGACAAAGTATGAAAATCTGACTGATACCATCTCACTTCCACATGACAACCAGCCTTTAAGTAACCCCCACACTCCAGGTTTTGGTGTCATATCAGAGAATATCCGTGATGATCTAAAAAGTCCAAAAGATACATCTGGGTGAGGATGAACTTTCTTTCATATCCTTCAGCCAAAGCAGTATATTGACTACAGATTGATGCCAAAGCAGATACCCAAACTCCGTTCTCTTGAATTAAACCAGACAGTTGCAAACAATGTAAAAACAGTGCCACTCTGCTCACGACTTTTTTCCCCCATTTTGGAACAACATCATTATTTTTCATTAAAAAATACATTATTTTGTAATACACATGATAGATTTTTTTTATTACTTTAAAATGAAGTAATGTGTTTTTCATTTCTCAGTTTTAATTGCTAATATGGTAAAGAGTGACAGATATAATGTCCATCAAGAAAAGCTCTTGGGGGTTCTTGATAAACCTTAATAAAGTAAAGAGTTTCTGAGACCAAAAACTTTGGATATTTGAGGTTCCAGACATGGAGGCAAAGAAATGAGAGGTTGTTGTGTATGTGGTTTAAAGCACAGGGGGAAAGTCTGATATGCATGTATATTCAAACATGTCCATATTTGTATATATGCTCATGAATATGGACGTGAGTATGGATACATATATGAATATGGACATCTATGTACATGTAGAGACTTATTTTATGTCTGCAAAATATCTATGAATATATGTTGATTCACTGATGACTCAGTGGCAGTTAGTTGAACTTGTGTGTGTTGACGGCATCGTGTAGACAGAAAATAAGGAGTTTGAACCAACCAGAGCTTCCAAAGAAGTCTTGAAGCCTAGGAACGCTCCACAGGCATCCTCTAGAACGGTGGATGCTCCCACCTCTCGAGCTCAATGGTGGGCACGTGAGTGTTGGAAATCTTCTTTGTGGCCTCTTTAAAATCTGGTTGGAATATTTAACAGCCAAGACAGCTCGGCCAAATGATAAAGGGTTGGCAGGGGGATTGGAAAAATAATGTAGAGTATCCCAATTTATTTGCTCCTGGTCCTGGAGGCTGGGAGTCTGAGATCCAGGTGGGGCTGGAGGCTGGGAGTCTGAGATCCAGGTGGGGCTGGAGGCTGGGAGTCTGAGATCCAGGCAGGCCTGAGGCTGGTTCCTCCTGAAGCCTCTCTCCTGGGCATGTAGATGCTGCATTCTCCATGTGTCCTCATGTGGTCATCCCTCTGTGTTTGTTTATGTCCTCATGTCCTCTTCTTATAAGGACCCCAGTCCTATAGGATCAGGACCCACCCTACTGAGCTTGTTTTACCTTAATCCCCTCTTTAAAGACCCCACCCCCAAAGACAGTCCTGGGGTCCTGGAGATTGGGATTTCAACATATGAATTCTGGGGAGACATAGTTTAGTGCTTAACAATCACGAAATTCAAGGAGTAGGAGCGTTTCAAGAAGCTACCCACTGTCGCTGTGGGATTCATAAGAACAGGAGCGGAGAGGTCCGTGGCCTCCACAGATGTTTGGGGAACGGGAAGGTACAGCGCCCCCATTATGGCAAAGTAACTGGCGATGTGAATGAGCTCAGACAAGGTGAGTGACAAAGTGCATGAACAGAAACAGACAGAGGGGGATGGAGATGATCCAGGTAAGCAAGTCCTGCCCACGCACCTTGCACACCGAGCAGGGGCGGGGTCTCTCCCCAGGGCATGCCCACGCATCTGGGCTCGGGAATCCATCGCGGCCACCGCACAAATCATGCCCTCTGTCTCGGACGGTCCTCGTCCTCATCCAAACCATGAAAGCACGGAACAGTGCCCAGGGCGCTCGAGCTGGCAAGCTTTCTTGACGGCCCCTCCCTCGAATGGGGAGGCACTGAGCTCTAATTGCTACTAAAAAAAAAAAAAACTGGCAACGGGAGGCATGCTCGGTACCGTTTAATGCGCTGATGATTGTGTACGGAGCTGAGGTCAGGGATGATTTATCGCTTATGTTTGGCAGCAAATTTTAGGAGCTTTGAGCCTCTTGTTTACATGCTTTTGAGCTTATGTGATAGAGCAGCATGGCGGGGCTCTGGATGGAGACGTTTTGGCTCTCCCCTCTGCCTATTTTTGCAACGGAGACTGGATTTGAAGGCTCAAAGGAATCTTAAGGGGTCATGTGGAGAAAGCAATCGCAGACACGTTCTGCCGCCCGGAACTCTGCAGCACCTGTGATTTTTTTGGGGGGGGGGGCGGTGCTTCTCACAGTTTTTATGACCCCTGCCCCCTCAGGAGCCTCCAACATAGCATGTGCCGGAAAGGCTGTAACCTTCCCCGACCTTGAACTCCCTCCCTAATACAGCTGATCAACAAAAACGGGGCGTGTGCGTGTCCTCTGGCTGCCGTCACGAAACCATAGGCTGGGTTGTTGCAGGCGGTGAAAACGTTCTGTCACGGCTCTGGAGACGGGACGTCGGACATCTCGGTGTGGGCAAGGGCTGGTTCCTTGTGGAGGCTCCAGGGCAGGGTCTGTTCTGTGCCCCCTCTGCAGCGTCTGGGGCTGCAGGCGATCCCTGGCGTGCATTGGATGGTAGACACGTCTCTCCTCCTGTGCCTGCGTCCACACTGTCACATGCAATCTGGGTCTTCTCCACATTTTTACGGATGCTCGTCCTTAATTTTAGAGTTCTCCCTATTGCACTGCGACCGCCTCTTAACTAATGCAACGGGCAAAGACTGTATTTCCAAAAGCAGTTGCATTCTGAGATCCCTAAGGGGACATGAATTTGGGGGAGATGTTCTCCAACGAGCATGCTGGCTTATTTCCCTCCCTTTACTTGGACAGGAGATGCAGTCCTTGTGTTTCTCCCTGTCCTCATCCTGACACTTAAAAATAAATGTTTCTTTTGAATTGGAAGACCTGTGTGCCAAGTCCCAGCCCAGAGGGATGGGAAGGGGGCCACATGATTTCTCACAATGCGGTTCACGGAGAGCTCTCCCTAAATACATGATTGCATCTCCAAATGAGATTTGTGGAAACATCACAGCAGTGTTGATGGGTCCTCGCCCGTATTTACACAGGCATTCACTCAGAAAGAAAACCTGAAACCTTTTCTGTTCTCCCCCTGCACATGATAAAGATGGTCTTAACCACAACCATCTTTGTGTTATCTGTACGCATAATGCACTGATTTGCATTCTAAATCCTACAATTTAAGGATTTCCAGAGGACAATTTATGTCTCCCGGCTTCCTAGCTGTTTTGCTTCTCGCTGGCTGCAGTGTGGACCTCGAAGGCAAGCGGTGTGTCCGCTCATGGAAATGCTTCAACTCTACAGTGAAGAGGTCTCTGGGTGCATAAGCTGTACATGGACTGTTAATTGACTCACCATGCCAATAACATGGCACTGATCAATCGTCAGTAAGTTATGGACAATTTATCGAGATGGTATAGGCTCAGGAGGTAGCTGCGCGGGCAACGTGGAGAGCCTCCCTCTTATGTGACAAGGGATGGACAGACCACCGTAGAGCTGCACACCGCGAGATGAGCTCATTCGGGAGTGAAGGGACACCTAGCACTGGGCTTGCTTCCATTGTGGCCCGTGACTTACGGCTTGCCTGGTGGCATTCTACAAGACCTCAAGAATGCTGCGTTGGGCATTTCCGAAGGAGGCAGTGGGCAGAGGGGACACTTAGGCTGACCCAGGAGTGTGAAGAAGGAGCCAAGCTTCTGAAGAGCTGGGTCTCATCCCACGCAGCCGAGGGCGAAGGACGGAGACAGGGGAACAGAGATCGGGGAGATAGAAGGCCCAGGGAGTGCCCGGGAAGGGTCTGAACGTTATCCTGAATGGGAAGGGATGGTGTTAATTAAGAGTGTGGAATGGGCTGGTTGACATTTTGGAGCATCTTCTGGCTGCTGTGTAGACAGCAGATTGGGGAAAGCCATCATGGCTCATTGTGGGGACACAGGTTAGAGAGAAACACGGATTGGAGAAGTGGCTTTGTTGGAGATGAAGGGCATGGATGGATTCCAAAGAGCTGTTGGAAGCACAGCTATCATCCAATGAATGGGATGTTTCTCTAGGACAGAAAAAGGAAAGAAGACTCATTGGGAATGTTTGGTCTCGGGTTGTGTTCTTGAAGAACTGGGCCAATGGTGATGTCTTGTAGGATATGGGAGAAAAGGAGCCAACCAAGAATGGGTCTCAGGTTTGGAACAACTGAGTCAGGGGTCGTGCCCATTACTCACATATGCTGGACCGAGGGCGGAGTGGGTGTAACTGGGCATGACCACGAATTCTTCTTCAGACATAAGACGTTTGAGATGTGGACCACGGGTCCAGGCATGGAGAGCGAAGGGGTATCACAGGACATTCCATACACATGTCCTGGCTTCAGTAACAAATATGTGAGAACCAAGTGTGTGTAAATAACACTCAGAAAACAGAGTGGCTTCCAAATTCTGCAGATAATGCTCTGAAACCGGAATGTCTCCTAAATTCTGCAAATAACGCTCAGACACCAGAGTGCCTCCTGAATTCTGCAAATAACACTCGGACACCTGAGTAGCTTCTGAATATGGTGAGGACAGTGCCTCCTCTTTGAGCAACATTTATGTTCCCGAATATAATAGTTCTAAATATCTGTGGGTGTTGTGCATCAATATTCATAGGTGGCCCTTTCAAGAGACTGAATCTCATACGTGTGCATTTGCAAAGTGTTTTATAGGATCGACGGTCTTGTTGGCAACCATACAAATGCTTTCTGCTCATTGAGTGTTTGTCTTTGCTGGAACGCTTCCTGTGTCACTGTGTATCTTGGTTTTAGAAGCAGTAGCTCAACAGTGTTCACTAGGAACCATCTTACCTGCAGTGGATGGAAATCAAATAATCTACTGCCGTGTTGGGTGTTGGGCATACCTGGACGGGCTGGATCTTCCGAGCAAGATATTCAGTAATCTTGCCGTCTGTCCTCCCCATGGCGGAAATGGTCATGTAGGCTGTGAGAATCCAGCCCATTAACTAGGTCTAGGATTCAAGGAGAAGACCAACTGGTGGGTGTTCTTTCCATTTTGTTAAAAATTTGATTCCTGTGTAGAAACTTCTCTGCCAGGTTTTACGCAGGAAGTCTCGTAACTGAAATTCAACACTGATGAGCGACATGGGCTGGGTCATTCCACGGTGTAGCCTACAGCAGGACTGTTCACAAGGACAGCATTTCGTGAGCTGTTGTGAGGTGTGTATTGGTGGGAAATGGGCATCTGTAGGTTCTCCGGATGATGAAGCCTGCCTAGCTCATGTGCCTCCTGGGATTCTGGCCAGGAAGATGGGTGACCCCATCCGAGAACAGGTGTATCATGGCTTGAAATATGCCAGCTTCCAGCATTATCATGATGGGAGAATATATAATGGGAAGTATGGAGTCAGGAGTATTACAGAGAGAGAAGAGAATGGCTATTTTCTTGCATCCCGGATATGTGTGAGTTGGAAATGGTTCTCAATGGGTAGGAGTGCCGCCAAGTAATGGAAAGCTTTGGAAAATCAAGTATGTGATTTTAGAAATGATAAGAATGTTTTTTTGTAATGTTGTATATTCTTCTGATGTTGGGCCTATGTAAATTTAACAGGGCATGAATGATGGTGTTAATGTTATTGTCACTCAGTCCTATTTCGTTCTTCTATATGTTGAACCAAATTATAAATTTACTAATGAATGTAAGTTTAGTCATCTTGAGTTGATAACCCAGCGGTATCTACATACGATGAATACAAACCACAACTAATCCACACACACACACACACACACACACACACAAAAGACTCTTGGAAACATGTGCATTCTGTCTTAATTGACTGTGATCCCTATTTCTTCTTTCCTCTGCTCATACAGGAAAGCTGCTTGTTTCTAGGATTTCAAACCCACTTAGAAGCTGTCAGCCCTCCAAAGTCAAAAGAAGTGTACTTTGTGCAGCAGGTGCTTTGGGAACCTAGAGAATACATCCTTCGCCGTGTCTAGCAGGTGCCGCCGAGTTACGAAAGCGGGCAGTTTTGGCTCGACACAGCAGAAAGGTGTTTTAAAGGGTATAATTTGTTTTCGTGGAGGGGCTGTTCTCTTTGTGTAAAATGGAGCTGGGTTTCAGTCCGCCCTGCGCTCTATACATGGACAGGGGGACACAGATTGTCAGGAGACGGATGTTAAGGGAGGAAAAAGCATCCCGCTGAGCTCACGTCTGCAAGGCTGAGCCCCACCAAACGCCGTGGCCACAACAGGGCGGCCGGACGGGCATCTTTTCCCCAGCGATGAGCACAGCGGACTCGCAAGCTCTCTGCAGTTACCGGCATTTTTAGGTGACACCGTGGCTCTCCGTTCTTGATGTCTGGCTGTGTCATGTCTGTCTGTCTCTATTTTATTGTTTCTGATCCTTTGCTGAATTTGTATTTGGATAGAACAAATGCCGTTGCAGGATGACTGTGGAATAGGATTACAGTGCACACCATCCAGCAAACGAGGCCAGCTCGACACTTAAGGCATTGCAAGATGCAGGTGTATGTATGCACACATTTGTGCACACACACACACACACACACACATATATATGTAGACATTATGATGGTGAATTTTGTCTGTCTACGTGACTGGGCCACGGGGTGCCCAGCTATTTGTTAACACCGTGATTCTGGGTGTTTCTGTGACAGCGTTTCTGGGTGACATTAGCATTCGAATGGGTAGACTCGCTAAAGCAGAATGGCCTACCCCAGGGTGGGTGGGCCTCGTCCAATCAGTTGAAGGCCTGAGTAGCACAAAAGACTGGACCTCCCATGAATAAGGAAGTCTTCTCTGACCATCTTTGATCAAGAAAGGATGCTGTATTTGGTCGAATGCTTTTTCTGCATCAGTTGAGAGGATCATATCGTTCTTGTCCTTTCTTTTGTTAATCAATGTGTATCACGTTGATTGATTTGTGGATGTTGAACCAACCAAGCAGCCCGGGAATAAATCCCACTTGGTCGTGGTGAATAATCCTTTTAATGGACTGTTGGATCCTATTGACCAGTATATGACTAAGACATATACACATATGTTTGTGTGCATATATACATATCATAGATATATGTAATATATACATATCTATATATTACATATAAGATGTACACACATATATGTACATATATGAAATATGTAAAAATATAATATATTTTATATAGTATATGTGGTTATATGTGACACAATGTAATATAAATCTGTCTCTGTGTATTACATAAACATGTCTTATCTGAATTCTATACATTATCATACATAACATATTATCATATATGATATATTATTATATTATAAATAAGACATACGTATGTTGACTTTTGAGTCCTATTCATTGACAGCACACTGTCTGACCTTCTGTATTTTTTCCGCCAACACTGAATTTCTAAGATTTCTAGGAATTTCTAAGAAACATATATGTGATAGATATGTCTGTTTAAATTACATACACATGTCTTATTTATGTTATATAGTATCTTCTATAATATTACATTATCATATATTATTATAGTTTATATATTAATGTGTTATATATTATCATTTATAAATTACATATATGTCTTTTCTTAAATTTTTATTGTTATGTTAATCACCATACATTACATCATTAGTTTTTGATGTAGTGTTCCATGATTCATTGTTTGTGCATAACACCCAGTGCTCCATGCAGAACGTGCCCTCTTTAATACCCATCACCAGGCTAACCCATCCCCCCAACCCCCTCCCCTCTAGAACCCTCAGTTTGTTTTTCAGAGTCCATCGTCTCTCATGGTTCGTCTCCCCCTCCGATTTCCCCCCCTTCATTCTTCCCCTCCTATCTTCTTCTTCTTTTTTTTTCTTAACATATATTGCATTATTTGTTTCAGAGGTATAGATCTGTGATTCAACAGTCTTGCACAATTCACAACACTCACCATAGCACATACCCTCCCCAGTGTCTATCACCCAGTCACCCCATCCCTCCCACCCCACCCCCCACTCCAGCAACCCTCAGTTTGTTTCCTGAGATTAAGAATTCCTCATATCAGTGAGGTCATATGATACATGTCTTTCTCTGATTGACTTATTTCACTCAGCATAACACCCTCCAGTTCCATCCACATCGTTGCAAATGGCAAGATCGCATTCCTTTTGACGGCTGCATAATATTCCATTGTATATATGGACCACATCTTCTTTATCCATTCATCTGTTGATGGACATCTTGGCTCTTTCCACAGTTTGGCTATTGTGGACATTGCTGCTAGAAACAGCTACCATAGGACCCAGCAATTGCACTACTGGGTATTTACCCCAAAGATACAAATGTAGGGATCCGAAGGGGTATGTGCACCCCGATGTTTATAAATTACATATATGTCTTATTCATATTATATATTATCATATGTAATATTGCATTATTATATATTATATATTAATATATATTATCTATAAATTACGTATACATGCCTTATTTATAGTATATATATTATCATACAGATTATTATATTATATATATTATTATATTGTAGGTAATACATGTTTCATATATATCTTAGATATATATATATGAGCATGACTACTTTTGAGTCTTATTTATTGACAGTACACTGTCTGGTCTTCTGATTTTTTTTCTGTCAACACTGAATTTCTAAGATTTCTAAGAATTTCTAAGACACACATATGTAATATATATATGTATGTATATATATTACACATACACATATATACACACATATATGTACACATATGTGTGTATATTACATATATGTGTCTTATCTACATTATACAAATTATGCATGTTGTATTATGTATAATATATATATTACATATATATAATATGTATACACTTATATATGTCATATAAGTATGACATATTTTTTGAGTTTTACTCATTGATAGCTCATTGTCTTGTGTATTTTTTCTGTGCACACTGAATTGCTAAGATTCACCCATAACGTTGCATACAGATTTAATTTGTTATCTCCCCATTTGCACAACATTGCATTGTGCAATTATTCCGCACTCTATATAATCTGTTCTCCCGTGGGCACACGTGTGGGTTGTTTGCATTTATCACCGGTACAGCCATTATTGCTAAGGGCATGAGAATACATGCACACGTACACAAGAGTTTCTACAGAGTTTATCCCAACCAGGGGAACTGCTGGGTCATGTTCAGCTTTGCAAGATGGTGCCAAATGGATTTCCAAAGAGACGGCACTAATTTGCAGTCCCGGCAACGAGGGATGGGTGTTCTGATCGCTTCGCGTGCGCACCTACAGATGGTCGTACCGGTGGTTAGGGACCGCTAATGGACAGAAAAGCAATTGCTGCCTCTTCTCAGCTTGACGTTTTGCAGCTGGGCTTATGGTGCGATGTGTCTTAGTGGCTGAGTTCTGTTCAAAGGAATGTGAGTGGAAGGGTGTGCACCAGGGAAACCTCCCAGGGGTGGGCACACACGTGCTTTTTCCCTTGCAGCTGCATGGGGTTGGAACCACAGCAGCAAAAACATCCCCAGCAAAAAGCCAAGAAACAGAAACAAGCATAGCTCGGGAGGCAGGTGTGGCAGGCGGCAGAACACTAATTGGGCGAGGAACCTGCTCTCTCAGCACGTGGAAGAAATCTACTCAAGCAAGGACACTAATTTGGTGAGGAAACTGCTCTCTCAGCACGTGGAAGAAATCTACTCGAGCAAGGACACTAATTTGGCGAGGAACCTGCTCTCTCAGCACATGGAAGAAATCTACTCGAGCAAGGACACCTGCAACGGACGAGTGATTTTAAAACAGATCAACGGTGATTGTGTCAAGTCCAACAAATTCTCTGGTGTCTTTGCCAGCCGGCTGAGCATTCCTCTCATTAGGACAGCTAGGCTTCTTACTTCTTACTTTTTTTTTTTTTTTAAGATTTTATTTAATTGAGAGAGAGAGCGAGAGAGAACCAGCAAGGGAAGGGGCAGAGGGAGAAGCAGGATCCTTGCTGAGCAGGGAGCCCAACACAGGACTCGATCCCAGGACCCTGGGATCATGACCTGAGCCAAAGGCAGACGCTTAACCCACTGAGCCCCCCAAGTGCCCAACAGCCAGCCTTCTTACTTCGGGCAATCTTGTGCATCTCAACGGTGTTGGGCACAGCTCTCACGTCTCATTTTCAAACACGACTGGTCAACGTTTTTTGCTTCTTGATGGTTTTTGCTGGTTCCTCTTCTGAGAAGCTCAAGTCTTGTCTTTTGTTCTTCTAGAGGTGATAACATGGTAGTGATGGAACGTAAGGATATGCAGATACGTGTTTATACTGAGTCGTAGACTTCCATAACTACACTACACACGGATAATATGACTATGCATACCTATTTAGAAACAGGGAGATTTTAGGGATTCTTCAGAATTTGGCTTTCTTTCATAGCAGGACTTTTTACATCATCTAGTGAGCCACAAGTTTTGAGGTAGATAGATCTGTGTCCTGGTAATGAAGAGAATGTTGCCAGATGTATTTTATGTGGGTGTCACCCACATGCCTTAGAATCTTATAATCAGAAGAATTCCAGAAATTGAAAATACTTTAACATCTTTGTAATTGGATATTTCTTAGAAATATCCAGTGTCTAGACCAGCATGGTCAGTCCTACAGAATTCTGTGCAGTTATGGGAAAATGTTCCAAGCAATGAGGTACAATAGGGTGGCTGCTGAGCACTGGAAATGTGGCTCATTTGACCAAAGAAGTCACTGTAAATTTTATTTTATTTTAAATAATTTAAATTTCAATTTCATTAGCCATAGGGGTCAGGTCGCTATCATGTTAGATAATACATCTCTAGAACCTTCCCACTCAACATGTGGACCATCATCATCAGCAGTGGAGGTTCCCTGTTCTCAATGGAGCCCATTTGCTCTCAGAGGACAAGCTGGGTGCCATGATGGCCAGAACAACGTGGTCAAGGAGGCCACATGGACCAGTGGTAATGAAGCTCTTTTCACAAAGACAGCAATGTCTGGCTCCAGACGTTGGCCACTAAGTTCAACATTGGGTTGTCCTTATTCATCTCCAACCCAGACACAGGTAGGGGCTTTTGTTAGAGGGACGTCTAAGGTACAGGCCTCCAGCCATGTTGATGCACAATGCAGATGTCATCCGATGGCTTGGGTGTTGACCATGACCCCATGACAAGATACCGGGAGGGTCCTGCCACCCTCTGGTCAAACTTCCTTTTCTGCAGACCCCAAGCCATTTAGGACTCATGTGGATTTCCTCTCCAAATGGTTCCAGCCTGGTTGGGCCATTGCCAGTAGACATCACTGCATTTCATTATGGGGAGCCCTCTGCCCACTGTACCTGGGAGGGGGGCCCAGGGAAGTGACGTCTGCCAGTGGCGGGACCCTGGGAAAGATGATGGGATTTTGTGAGCTGTGAGACACTTGTTCACATTTAGAGAATATTTCTAAAATAGTAAATTGGGTGAGTCCTCCCTTCTATATATTCTAGGATGACAGTAGACCCCAAGGAATAATTGTGCAGTGAGGCCAGTGATTTGGGTGGTAAAGGCTGTCGAATGTCTGTACATACGTATTTCTGCCCAGTTGCCCTGTTGGAAGAATACAAGTGTTTAGAAATATAAGTATAAGAGAGAAGCAATTGTTGGTTGATGGTAGCTGGGGGTCGGGGAAGTTTAGGGGAAAGAAAATCCCCATTATGGATCCTGAAATGTTGACAGGTATTACAATAAATAGGTAAAGGCACAACTCTCTCTTTACCTTGGACCCCAAAACTCAGCGGGAACTATCATTTAAAAAGAGGGCACTTGTCAGGATGAGCATTGGGTGTTGTATGCATGTGATGAATCACTGAATTCTACTCCAGAAACCAATATTGCACGGTACGTTAACTAACAAAATTTAAATAAAAAAAGAAAAAAATCAAGTTCGCTGTTATAAATTTTTTAAAATTAATAAATAGCGCTTATCAGAAAGAAACAAAAGTACATTGGGAAGGGACTTTAAATTCAAATTAGTGAGTGAAAGAAGGCAATCGGAAAAGGCTCCATCCTGTATGATCGCAACTCTATGATATGCTAGAAAAGGAGAAACTATGGAGATGGTAAAAAGGTCAAGGGTTGCCAGGGGTGGGGGAAGGGAGGTATGAACAGGTGGAGCACAGGGGATTTTTAGCGCAGGGCAACTACTCTGTGTCACACCACACCGATGGACACATGCCACTGTGTATTTGCCCAAACCCACAAAATGTGCACCCCCAAGAGTCATCCCTAATGTAAACTACGGACTCGCGGTGATAATCATGCATCAATGTGGGTTCATCTATTTTAATTTTACAAGTGTCCCATGCTGGTGCGGGATGTTCATAGGAGGGCAGGCTCTTCATGGGTGGAGGCAGGGGGTATATGGGAACTCTCTGTACCTTCCACTTAATTATACTGTGAACCTAAAACTGCTCTAAAAACTAAAGTCTATTTTTTTAAAAAGTGCACAGATATAAAATTTTGTTGCAGAGCTATGCTCCCAAGCACAAGGTGAGGGAATATAATGGTCGGGGAGCCGCTTGCTTTTAGTTTCCAAATGGAAAAGGGCCAGGTCAGTATTGACGGAGAATCAGGAGCATTCTGCAAAAACCATCATCTACTTAGGTTGGTCTGAGAATTGTGGACAGAGTGGGAAAGGAGCAGGCTGAGCCAGCAGAAGGCTCGGCTGTAAACGAGGGGAGCTCCTCTGATGGCCCTGGGCAAACAGGGTCTCCTGGAGGGTTTGTAGGGTTCGAGTACTACTAAGTTAGGACGGGGAGTCAGGTTTGCAGTAAGCACAGCAACGGCTTGAGCCCAGGTGGACACAGCCCGGGGGAAAGAAACAGAAATTCATGGAGATATCAGGGCTGCAAGACAACGGTGTTGGGCGAAAACCATTAGCAGGGGAGGGGGTCTCACACTGCTTTCACTTCCGAATTATGAATGTGTAGGAGGGAGGCATATGGAGGGAGTCAGCAGATTATCGAAGTGTGTGGCTATCCTGTCAAACTGCTAAGCAATAAAAACAAAACCCATGCAGTCGTCGCTGAAGAATGTGGACAGCCTGCCATACCATGCACACAGCTGCAGGATGGAGCCACTGATGCTTCCAGAAGCGCCCAGAGCCAGCACCCAGGCTCCTCAAAACTGCCGCGCCCCAGAGGATTCCATTACCCACCGAGAACACTCGCCTGGGGGAGAAGGGGCAGCTTCCCCACTCGGGCCAGAGGGCTCCTGTTGAATAGTTTGACCCACCAGTGAATGCAAAACCATCTCAGGGGGAAAAAACCCTCAATTTTAAAAATGTCTTATGGATGCCGTAGCTCCCTGTGAACCTCCTGCTGCTCTCGCCAATCTGAGACCTGATGTCAGAGCCTGAAAATCCCGCTCAGCGGCTGAGGTTTAGACATCTTAATAAAAGTCACTTATCTTGACCTCCCAGTTAACAGACCACAGGTATTTAGAATATTGTGCAAGAAAATCCTGCGCACATTTGCACTGGGCTCTGCTCAGAGGCAGTAAAACCAAAGACCTGTCTAGACAGGGCGTCCTCGGATTTTGCTGCAGGTCAGTGATTCCTGAAATAGTTTAATCCTTTCATGGAGATTGCGGGAATGAACTTTTCCCTGGAACCACACGCGGTCCAGCTATTGTGTGGTGCTATGCTTGCTTTGTGTTCTTTGGGCTATATACTAGTCAGGGTTCTCCAGAGAGAGGAGCAACAAGAGATCAAGAGAGGTAGAGATACAGACACAGATAGAGATACAGAAATCTCTATATCCTTATCTGTATCTCTTCATTTTATCTGTATCTATCAATCTATCCATCCATCCATCCACCCATTATTTATCTGACCTATATATCCATCCAGCACCTATCATCTATCTATCTAACCATCCATCCATCCTTACATCTATCTATCTGTCCATCCATCCCTATGTCCATCTGTCTATCATCTATCTACCTATCTATCCATCCATCCATCTATCCATCCCTATGTCTGTCTATCTATCCATCCATCATATCTATCTATCTATCTATCATCTGTCTATCATCTATCTATCCATCCATCCATCCATCCCTATGTCTATCTATCCATCCATCCATCCATCCAACCATCCATCCATCATATCTATCTATATCTATTTATCTATCTATCTATCATCATCTATCTATCTATCCATCCTTCCATCTATGCATCCCTATGTCTGTCTATCCATCCATCCATCCAACCATCCATCCATCCAACCATCCATCCATCATATCTATCTATATCTATCTATTTATCTATCTATCATCATCTATCTATCTATCCATCCTTCCATCTATGCATCCCTATGTCTGTCTATCCATCCATCCATCCATCCATCCACCCATCACCATATCTATCTATCTATCTATCCATCCTTCCATGTATGCATCCCTATGTCTGTCTATCCATCCATCCATCCATCCATCCACCCATCACATCTATCTATCTATCTATCTATCTATCTATCTATCTATCTATCTATCTATCTTTCTATCCATCCATCCATCCATCATATCTCTCTATCTATCCATCTATCTATCTGTCTAGCTACGTAGAGAGAGACAGAGAGATTTATTTTAAGGAACTGGCTCACATGATTTTGAGGGCCAGCAAGTCCAAAATCCACAGGGCAGGCCAGCAGGCTGGAAATTCAGCTAAGAGTTGATGTTGAAGGCTTCAGTCCAAAGTCCACAGGCAGCATGCTGGAAACTCAGGTGGAATTTCTATGGTGTGCTGTGGAGGCAGAATTCCTTCTTCGTTGGGTGACCCCGAGTCTATTTTTTCTTAAGTCCTTCAACGGATTTGGTGAGACCCACCCACACTGTGGTAGCCAATCCACTTAACGCCAAGCCTACTAATATAAATGTTCATCTCATCTGAAAAATATCTCCTCAGGGACATGTAAACCAATGTTTGACCCACACTGGGCACCAGAGCCCATTATCCATCACAGGCCATATTGAAACAAAACCACTTGAACAGTCCCGTCTGATGGCCTGACCCATGGGTACATCACAAAGGCGAGTCATGCCAGCTCAATGGTACATCCCTCTGAGTTGAGTTGCAGACAAATAAAAGCAATCATTGTTTAGACGTCAGGAGGACAGAGCCAGCAACCATTTTCTCCACCTGTTCCCCTTCTTGTCCCCCAGGCCCCAGAGCTCAGTGGCTGGAAGTCTTAGCTATGAAAGTAGGCTGCATAGGTGAAATGCCATGTGCTTCTTCTCCTTAACTTCTTAACTTTCTAGAAGCCTTTTGTCCTCCCTAAATGTTAATCTCCTCATCCAAAAAAGAAGGCCCTAAGAGCCTCCACACCCAGGAGCATTGAGGTCTTTAAATGTAGTCCTTTTAGAACGCTGTGCCTGACACACAGGACATACCCAGTGAATACCAGCTGTTGTTGCAGACACATTTCTGACTTGCAGGGACCAGAACCAGTCTGGTTGATGTGAGCAGGAAGGAAATGTGACTTCCCAGCCATCCCCAACCATCATGGGAAAGAAATGGGGTATTGCTTTCCTACAAATAGCTGGGAGGATTGGGGCCCTCGAAGAAGAGAAGCATCCAGAATATTACTCAGGCATAAAAAGGGTGAGATCTTGCCATTTGGGACAACATGGAGGGAGCTAGAAGGTACTACGCTAAGCAAAATGAGAAAGACAAATACCATATGATTTCACCTTATAGATGGAATCTGAAAAACAAAACATAGGAATAAACAAACAAAAAGCAGAAACAGACCCATAAATGCAGAGAACAAATAGGTGGTTGCCAGAGTGAAGGAGGTGGGGGGTTGGGCAAAATGGGAGAAGCAGAGTGAGAGGTACAGAATGCCAGTTATGGAATGAAAAGTCACGGGATGAAAGGCAGAGCACAGGGGATATAGTCCGTGGTGTTGGAATAGTGTTGGATGCTGCAGGTGGTATCTACACACACGGGAAGCACAGCACAATGTGTAGACTTGTCAAATCACTATGGCATGCACCTGAAATTAATGTAACACGGTGTGTCAGCTGTACTTCTATAAAAACAGAGATGTGAACACAGACCCTATTAAAGGGAATGAATGAGCCCTGAGAAGGGTCGGAGGACCAGGATGCATGGTTCACAGATGGGAATGATGGTCCCAGGGTCCATAAAATAAAGGCAAACACCCATAGCTCGTGGGGCCTTTGATCGGAAGCCACACAGCTCCCCCCATCATCTTCAGCCCCCATGATGTCAGGACTGGACCCCACGTGGACTCTTCCTCCGGCATCCCCAGAAGAACCAGGTCTCCCCCTGCCAGCATGCAGATGGGAAGATGTGCTCTTCTGCTGTGACTGGTGCACGTCAAAGCTCATCTCTGGGCCTCATGCAATAACAGCAGATCTACCTGGAAGAATCTGGCTCAGGTGAGGATCCCAGATGCCAAGAATCCTGGGACATGGAGCATTCGCTTCCCATCTTCTTGTCCGGGCAGCCAAGTTGGGAGGTCCTCCAGCCTGCAGACAGCAGATGGTGGGACTTCACAGCCTCCATGATCATGTGAGCCAATTCCCTAGAAAAGATCTCTTCCTACATATATATCCAATCGGTTCTGTTTCTCTGAAGACCCCTGACTAAAGCGAGTCATCTAGACCAGGAGTTGGGAACTAATGATCCATGAGCCAAATCTTGTGAGCTGCCTGGCGTAGGTCAGCTAAGATTAATTCATGCCTTGTTTTAAATGGTTGGGCAAAAGTCAAAAGAAGAATCTTCTGTGACACCTGAAAATTACATGAAATTCAAGTTTCTGTGTCCATAAATAAAGTTTTATTGGAACACAGCCATGCCCCTGGGTTATGTATTGTCTATAGCCATTTACCCGCTCACAGGGCACAGTTGACGCTGCAGCAGAGACCATATATATGGCAAACGAAAGCCAAGAATATTTATCCTTTTTACAGAAAAAGATTGCTGAGCCATGCTCTACAGCTTTGAGCAGAAGTCAAGAGGAAACCCAAAAAGCTTAAGAAACAATCTATTAACTGCCCCCTGTCTTTGACACCAGATGACACATTTTCCTGCAAATCCCCCTTCTGGGATTCCACAGAATTTCTCTCTTTTTTGCTTTGTTAACAAGGGTTTTCCGTCTTTGAGAATCCATCCTCTGTAACACCCATGCTACCCGTGGACAGGCCCCAGCCATGGGTGTGGTCCTCCCGACTTCCCATTCTTCCTAACTAGCACCAAACAGCCCTGCACTTAACAGCTTCCATTGCTCTGAGTCAATACTTTTGGAAAACACATTCCATTACTTCTACTTCTACAAGCAGCCAGGGCATGTCTCCCCCCCTGCCAAGTGCACACAAACCGAGAGGATCATAATTGCTTAAGTGGACTAACCGTAAATACCAATTTCGCAAGACTATAAACCCAGCAGCAGCTATGAACTGGACGCACATTCCAAATGACAGCCTCGTTTGTGTTTGATTTAGGAGAGCGTTGGGATGATGATTTATGTGTCAGTGCCGCACTGACATGCAAGCTTGAGAGCTCAGCTGAAACTGCATAGGCATTGAAGCAGCACGATGGTGTTTTGAAGAAAAGAAAAGATGGTGGAGCAAGGCTGGTCGATATGGCGTCTTGGCTTCTTGGTTCATAGACAAGGGGGAAAGTACCAGGAAGCATCAGGCCCACCTCACCTCCTGATCTAAGCAGGTTGCACACATACAAACTCGTCTCGTGCTAGCCTAGAATGGGCTTTCCTTCCAGAATCCCAGAAGATGACGGCATGCCTCCTTGGGGAATGGAGCCATGCCTCCTTGGGGAATGGAATCCAAACTCTGGATTGAGTTATGACAGAGGGGAAAAAAAGAATTATTGGTCTCTTCTGGCCCCTGGAGTATCTTACTAATAGTCCAATCATAAGATAGACTTTTTTTTTTTTAATTGCATCTTTTCTCTCCAGAAAATGTCATCAGGGTCCAAGAAAAGGAGAAACTCAGGTAAGGGCCATCAATGCCATAGCAAGACCACACAATCGGACACCCTCCTGTCACCAAGGGATGGTCTTGGGTTGGTTTCCAAGGCTGGAACTGAGCACAAAGTCCATCATATTAACAGAAGTTCAGTGAATTATGCAAAAAGATGAGTTTTGTAAATATGCATGTATTCCTAATGTATTGTGTATAGTGCTTAATGGTATGCACAAGAAAATAAGATGTAATTAAATAACTGAATGCAATTCTCCCATGCTTGGGATTAGCTTCAAGGTAAGTCGGAGGGTTGTAGGAGCGGACAGGTATGGGTGTAGATTAAACAGTGTTGCCCATGGGTTGGTAATTAGTCAACATAATGGGTACATGGGGGAATACAATAGACTATTCTCCCTACTTTTTTTTTCAGGGTTTTTATTTATTTATGTGAGAGCGAGAGCATGAGCAAGCGGTAGGGGCAGAGGGAGAGGGAGAAGCAGACTCCCCACTGAGCAAGGAGCCCGACACCAGGCTCAATCCCAAGACCCTATAAACCCAGCAGCAGCTATGAACTGGACGCACATTCCAAATGACAGCCTCGTTTGTGTTTGATTTAGGAGAGGGTTGGGATGATGATTTATGTGTCAGTACCGCATTGACATGCAAGCTTGTCTCAGATCATGACCTGAGCCAAAGGCAGATGCTGAACCGACTGAGCCACCCTGGTGCCCGTCTCCCTACTTTTGTATGTTTGCAATTCTCCAGAAAACTTTACTCTAATCATAATGAAAACTTTGGAAGGCAGACATCTAAAAATTTACTCTTCCCCCATCCCCTTGACCTGAAATCTGTTAATATAAATATATCCCTGTCAACCACAATGACAAGATTTTTAAAGGTGATTGACTTACGAACTTCCTGGCAGGCAAGCAAAAAAGTGAGACCTCTCTTGTTATATGAATAACGATTTCCCAACATTTCCTTCCCACAAAGGAAAGCTGTTCCAGTCATATCTCTGAGTCATTAATACCAAACATGTCTTCATTAATTCCCCTACAGTGAAGAGAGTGACACAATTTGTAAATACACTCTGCTATAAATATTTTCAATCTTAACCCCCAGTGCGTAATAACAAAGTGATGCTCAGAGGAAGCAATTCTGTGCAGAAGTACAACAGAAGAGGTCCAGAATTCAGCTTTTGGATGGTCTAGGCTGAGTTGAAAATTGTGGTTGACAGGAATATACTAACAAATTTCAGGTCAAGGGGGTAGGGGAAGAGTAACTTTTTTAAATAGTCTGCCTTCCAAAGTTTTCATTATGATTAGATTAAATATTTCTGGAGAATTGCAGACATATTCAAATAAAATAAAACCCATGCTATCTGGGACCAGTGGTCCTTCCAACCATTGTCCCCAAATATCGTATTTCTCACATGGTAGCTTGACCCAAATGAATGGCATTTTAAGGTCCTATCAACTGGCAAAGCCATGGAAAACCCACATTTTCCATAAACCCCACAGATGCATAAACCCTAATAATCTACCTTGAGAATAGCATGATTATTACCCTATCATGGGGGCTCATGGCAGAATGGGTGGGGAGCCTTTCTCAATATAGCTAATATGTTCCCTATAAATGAGCATCCTTCCTGTGCCTTCCTCTCCCTCCCTCTCTCTCTCTCATATGCATGCACACATGCACACAGTCTCCAATCTCCTGTACCTTCCATATCCCTCACATCATTTTAACCAAGGAAATGTTTCAAAGTCAGACTGATCCCAGCAACAGAAATATCCCCATCACTCACCCATAGAGTTTCTGGATTTGAGCAATGCAGTGACTTTGTGAAGTCTCAGGAGACATTTCATGCAAAAGATCATTCTAGGTCACCAAAACCACCATATGGAATTACTCCATGCAAACCCACTTGGTCTCGGTGGCCACCTGCCAAAAATAATTATATGAAGTTTAGACAATGTATCGTGAGTGACTGTTATGTCATGGCTTCCTTGTAGGAACAAGTGTCTATTGGCATCCCTTGATTATAATAAACTAATATAATATACTATCAAGATTGTAACAAATTAATTTAGTATCAGACTTATAATAAATTAATATATGACTATAATACATATTATAATAAATTAATATACTACTATACTAATATATTACTATAATACATATTATAATAAATTAATATACTACTATAATGAATTAATATGCTATCAGGTTTAATATACTATATATAATAAATTAATATATTATCAGGATTATAATAAATATACTATCAGGATTATAATAAATTAATATGATATTATTATAAATTAATATACTATCAGGATTAATATATAATAAGTTAACATACTATCAGGATTGTAATAAAGTAATAAACTACTATAATAAATTAACACACTATCAGGATTAATACACTATATATAGTAAGTTAATATACCATCAGGGTTATAATAAATTAGTATACTATCAGTATTACAATGAATATACTACTATAATAAAATAATATACTATCAAGATTAATATACTAAGTATAATAAATTAATATACTATCAGGATTATAATAAGTTAATGTACTACTATAACAACTTCATATACTATCAGGATTAATAATATAATAATAAATTATATATAATTTATATAATAATATATATAATTTATACTAATATATAATAAATTATATGCTAATTATATTAATTATAATAAATTAATAAGCTAACATACTATTTATACAATAAATTAATATGCTAACAACAAATAATTAACATTTGCTGTTCTAAGACCCTTGGTGTTGGGGAGGTAGAGCATTTTTTACTTACTTCCACCTGCTACGGGCACAGAGCTCTGAGGGCTGGGCTATCTCCCACGGCAAAATCAAGTCCTTTAGGTCCTGACTGCTGGAAAGAGTGGGAATATTACTAACTGAGATGCTTAAAAAACACATGAATAGCAGGTAAAATAGTTCAATATCGATCAGATAGTAAGTGATTATTACATCAGCAGTAAAATAAAGAACCAAATTTGGCCATGGCAGTAAACGCTGGTGTCCCTCTCCGAGGTAAGTGTAAGGACACTTACACGGGCTCATATGGGCTTAAAGAGAAGCTGACTATATGGTAAATGCCCACTCCCTTGGAGCTCTAGAGCTTGGGAAGCTCACAAAAGCCCAACATCTATCAAAAAGAGTTATTTCAAAACACACTCAAAAAACTTGGTTAAAAGGTATTTTCAAGGGACTCTAGACAAGCAATAGTAAGTTTTAATAAAATTAAGTATCTGGTGGATATATATAATGCCAACTGAATTACCTTATTCTATAGTACAACAACACAATTTAATATAAATGATGTCTACAATTGATGTGGTGTAATGATGTGTCTGAAGCAGGTAAAATGTTCCAGGGGTTTGTGAATCACACACACACATCTTTAGTGAAAGAGGTAGGAGAGCCACGTGTCAGCGCCATCTCTTAGGACAATGACACCTTCCTAAGGTAACTCATGACCCTATCACGTGGTTTTTCATCTGAAGAATGAGAATAATAGCAGAGTCACTGAGGATATTATCTATGAATGGAAGAATGGATACATGATAGATAGATAGATAGATAGATATGATAGATGATGGAGGATAGATAGATAAATAATGGGTGGATGGACAGATGGATAGATTGATAAATAGGATAGATGGGTGGATGGATGGATGGATGGATGGATATATAAGTCAGATAAATAATAGGTGGATGGATGGATGGATGGATGGATAGATGATAGATAGATGATAGATGATAGATAGGTAGATAGATAGATGAATGGATATATAGGTCATAAATAATAGGTGGATGGATGGATAGATGGATAGATAGATGATATAGATAGGTAGGTAGGTAGATAGATAGATAATAGATAGATGAATGGATATATAGGTCAGATAAAAGGTGGACGGCTAGATAGATAGATGATAGACATGGATAAATGGAAAATTTATAAATTTGATAGATGGTAGATAGATACAGATAGATGAGAATGGATAGAATTGATAAGAGATAGATGACTGATAGATTTTAAAAAGTTAATATATGTAATATGCATTACATATTATATGAATTTATACTTACGCCCATGCCGTTGAGCTTCTCATGAGGGTAACCCCAGCAATTAAGATGTTAGTGACTTTCATTGAGTTACCATTGCAATTTGGATATGACAGTGCCATATAACTTTAAAAACCAAACTCTTTTAAAATTCTCAGGTTACTATAATATTCAGTTAAAAAGAAGTGTCGACCATCCAGTAAGGACACCTCTGAAAGGAACCTGCAGCCGCCCTGAGGGAAGGGGCTTCCCTACTTCATCCCCTCTGGTCTCTCATTTATTGGAGCAGATGTGCACGTGCTCCTGGTTTATTCCTGTCAGGAAACATACTTAGGTTGTTAATATATGGATTCTAGCTTTGTATCCTGAGAGAAATCTGGAGATCCAACACATTTGGAATATTATTTTCAAGGCTGACCTCACTCTTCTGCCGTCTTTGGCAGAGGCTGTGGTCAGATGCCAGGTTTGATCGCATAGATATGCCAAATGGATGAAGAACTCTGTACTTTGGGAGGCACTGACCTAAATACAAAGACTGAGGACTTATTTCCAGCTTCTGCTGGTGACTCACCTCAACCTCTCAGTCTTCAGAGTATGCCAGTTTTGAGCTCTGGTGGGGTGGAATCTGGAAGGATAAGATTTGCCCGGGGCCTCAGGATGCAACACTGCAAACGCCAGGCAACCTTAGCCCCTCTACCCTTAGCGTGCATCAGAAAAGGATTTCCCTTCTTGGATTCTGATGTGGACCTTCATCCCCTCCAAGTTCTAAATGGGTAGATTTTCAGGCAAGGCTGAGCTTAGATGTGGACAGCCTGCAAAGACCCCTTCTCCAAAGAGGGTCATATTCCTAAGTTCTAGTGATGGAGACCTGGTATCTTTGGGGACATTTTTTCAGGCTTTTAGAGGAAAAGGTTACCACAATCTGGAAGGACTGTATATTTTTTTTTTTTAACTGTGACCAATCCCATCATCATCTGGCAAAATGCTGGAGCAGGGATGCATGGCGACCATAGTTCAATGCTGTCTCTGCTGGAAGAAAGCCAAGTGGTGTTTGAACAGAAATGGAGCTTGAAAGTCTTCCCTGTAGAGTTTATAGATAGCTCAGGAAGGTCCCAGGAGGTTAGGTGGACCAACTGGGGTCAGACCCCAGCCAGCAAATCCCCCACTCATGCTGTCTCTCCAAGAGAAAATTAAGTGATCACTTAGAGCAGTCAAGTACCTGCTCCCATTCTGCTCTTCGTTCTCCTGGAAGACACGATGAGCCTTTACAAGGTAAGAACCGCTGACTTTCTGGCCAGCACGTGTCCCTGAACACTTGAACGAAAACAACCCTACGTATCAGGAGGCAAGGCAGCCTTGACCGAGCTCATGGGTCCAGTGTGTTAATGTGTGAGAAAAGGTGAGCAAGTGTCAAGTGTCCGGGGAAGAAGAAAATGTTTCACGGCCATTGAAACATGGGGAAGGAGACGCCTTCACCATCACTGACTTCTCCCAAACAAGGGAATAAATGGTCTTACTAAGGGAAAGGACATGAATAAACACCACAGAATTTCAACAAAACTCCAGGGGATAAACTCTTTTTTTTTTTTTTTTTTTAGCCTTTAACATCTGGAGCGTCTAGATTCTGTCAGTGGTGCATATTTTAAAAATAACTGACACATATTCAACCTCTCCATATGAGATCAAGATGCTGCTAGTGAGCACTACATGCTTCCCTTTCATAGCTTGACAGAGCGTATTATATTATAGACGATGGGAATTTGATAAAAACAGTACAGAGTCTCTTTTTATTAACTTTTGTAGATTTTTTTTTATATCTGCAGATGATCTTCCCAATGACAATGGTCATTTTTTTTTCAATCATAAAGATGTTAGGGTACACCATTGAGTGTCTCATAAACTCCTTCGGTCATGAGAAGGAAAGTTTCCATCATTAATGGAAAGCACATGCTGAGGTTTCGATGACATCAGTCTGATTCCTGGAGAATGAGGGGACTTGGGGATTTCTGGGCTGTTAAGAAAAAACAAAGAAAGAGAAGGAAAGGAAAGGAGCCGTGGGGCTTACTCAGGACTCTCAGGGACACCAAGGAAAGCACTTGGAAGAGGATCAAAGTGCATCAGTGAGAACGTCCCATCGTCGTATCGGGGGTGTGAGTTGCTGACTCATAAGCACGGAGGTGGCTTCTGGGGGTGGTGTCATTGTCCGGGAAGGCAGGTGGCATCGGCCGTCGGAGGCACAAGCCTGGCATCGCTGCTCTGGGAGGAAGCACGGGTCCCCCTCCGAAGCCCGCTGTCGACGGCTCTCCAGCGTCCCCAGCCACCGCTTGTGAGTCATGTCTCGACCACAGACATCTGACCCGCCTGACTTCCCGCCACCCACGCCGGCCTCCGGGAGAGGCACCTCCCGGACGTTCGCTCTGGCTCCTTCTAGGCCTTTCCCTCCCCCGACTGTCCATAAATACCAGATGGCAGATGCTGCTCGGCACTGTTTGCAGGAAAGCTGTGGCAAAAATGCTCGCCCATGGCCCTGTCTTCAAGGACACGGTTTCTCTTGACCTCGTCCTTCCCTGAGGCTGCTGTCCATTCTGTCTTGTTCCCATCAGCATTGAGTGTCTTCACACACGGACCTCCCTCCTTTCCTGCCATCCCTTGGCACCCGTCCACGGCTCAGCCGGTCCCAGGTTCTTCTGATGCTGTCCCAGGAAACATGGCGCCATGTTCTTCCCAACCCAAGAATCTGCTGTCAAGAGCGAATCTTCTGTGAGCTGCTCAGCCCCTTGTCCTCTGTTCGTGCCAGACTCTTCCCAAAGTCCCACCGATTCCAATATCCCTTTCCAATCTGCTCCTTCTACTGCACTTACTGCCATTTTCCTGGTCCTCATCGTCCCCGAGGATGGTGGCAGATATGGACACCCCCACTCCCTACTCCACTCCATTCTTCCCTTTGTCCTTTTGATCACAGAGCCCCCGAGTCTGTTGGGCACATGGTTGCCCTGGAGGGTGCCTTTCCCCACCTCCCTTGCAGTGCAGTGGTGCGGGGCCACGTTGCAACCGTGAGCTATGGAAGGAATGGGCTGGGCCCCCCAACGCCTCCTTCCACTCTCTTGAAGGCCGGGTCCCTCTGGTGCTGTGTGGTGACCCACTAGACAGGGATTCCACCTGCTCTGTTCTTCTGTCTCCCAGGGATTACTGTTCATAAGTGCCTGAAGTCCAGTCTTGAAGACTGTTCTTTGACTCTTTATTTCTTGATTGGCTGAGGCTGGGGGGTAAGCCTACTATGTCCATCTTAACCAGAAGTGGAAATATGGCGCCTGACGCATCCTGTTGTTGCCAGTGACTTTCTCAACCTTATGACTGAATGCCCACATCTTGGGATGTGCCTAAGCACTGAACCTCTGATTCCGTGGGAAGAGCAGGAGGGTTGAAAATCTGGGGGGGCATTAATGAATTGTACTTCTTTGATGTCCCTCGTTCCATTCTACCAATAACCCAATCCAAGTGGTTTGGTCCCTGTGTTAAAAGCTTATGTAATTAATCTTAACCCTATTCGCCATGTCTGAGGGCTGAACGTGTTCTCCATCCAGTGGGCATCCTTAAAACGTTTACAGGTTTTCTCGTGAACCGATGAAATGAGACTTTCCAAAGGGTCACCGCAAATGCCATGGAATGCAGACTATATATCGCTGTGGGATGGTAGTGATGGTGGCACAGATGTGGGATGGAGAGCATTACGCATGAAGAGGTCCTCCGCTCACCCATATGGGAACTGCTTCTGGATATTTAGGAAAGACAAGAAGAAGTCACCGGTCCTTCTGGGCATGAAGGGGAAAAACACAACAGATATTTGGAAAGGAGGAAAGACAATGAAAACAGTAGGGACCATACACTGGCTGTTTCCATGCGACAGTGCTTTCTGAGGCCAATGTGCCCATCCCAGCAGATACAAATAAAGATCTGCCATTGACCCTTGAACGACACGGCCGTGAACTGCACGGGTCTGCTGATGTGCAGATTGTTCTCGATAAAAAGCGCACAATCCCGTACATGCGTTTTCTCTACCTTATGATTTTCTGATTCTCATTTTCTTTTGTCCAGCTTACTTTGCTGCAAGAATACATACAGTATATAATACATATAACCTACAAAATATGGGTTAACCAACTATTTATGTTACTGTGAAGTCTTGCGGTCAATGGTGGGCTGTGAGTGGTTAAGTTTTGGGGGAGTCCAAAGATACACGTGGATTTTCAACTGTTCAGGGGGTCAGTGCCCCAAATCCATGCATTTTTCAAGGGTCAACTGTATTTTAACTTACAGTTGAATCTACTTTTCTAACTTATAGCTATTCATTGAACTTTAACGGACATCTGGGCTTTTGGCCACCCCTGCCCCTACCCCTGCATCCCAAATTTAAGAGTTTATAGAATCGGAAAGCTCAGCCCTAACTACAGATATCCCAGCTCTTTACTGCAAGGTTCACACCCAGGACTGTTAAGTCGAAGTCCCAGGAAGAATATTATCAAAATTCAGGCACCGAGCCCCACCCCCGGCTTTCTGGTTTAGCATGTCTGGCAAAAAGGAGAGAATCTTAACCATCTCATTTTGGGGGGGGGAAGAATCTCCAGATATTTCTGATGCACCTCCCTTCCAAAGTCATCATTATAGAGCAAAGCAGTGCCTTCAAAATAGTCAAGCTTCCCAGCCGATCGTGTCTCACAATGATGTGGATAAGAAAATGACACATTTACAGGCAACAGCCCAGCAAAGAAGATAATTTCCTTCTGTACGTTCATTAGCAAACTGGGACAATTTCTCTTGCTTCCTGCCAATTTCTGCAGAAGCTGGAGCCGTGTGTCTTCAGCTGGCTCACCCCACCCCCCGCCCCGATAGAGGCAGTTGTATTTCTACTGGGTGGAAATTACGCCGGCTCGTTTGTGGTTTGCAAGACAGGATATGAGAGCATTTGGGCAAGCAAAGGGACAGAGCTTCAGGGAGTGCTGAGTGCATGGGCTTTGGTAGCAAAGGCGGAAAACAAATGGGAAACAGAAATGCAGAGATTTGACCCCCTCCAAGGACAGAGGAAGGCAGGAAGGAGCCACTGGTAAGTGCTAGATGAAACACCACAGATAATGGGTGCATGGCTGGGCTGAGGGAAGGCTGAGTAGACTCCGTCCCCACGCCAGCATAGAGTAGCCACACGTCTGGGAGAGAGACCGGCAGTCATGGTGGCATGACACTGAAACCAAGCCAAGCACACACATGGAAAGATGCTCCACATCCCTCATCATCAGGGAAATGCCAATCAAAACCACCATGAGAGGGGGGTGGGAGGATGGGTTAGCCTGGTGATGGGTATTAAAGAGGGCACGTTCTGCATGGAGCACTGGGTGTTATGCACAAACAATGAATCATGGAACACTACATCTAAAACTAATGATGTAATGTATGGTGATTAACATAACAATAAAAAAACCCACCATGAGATCCCACCTCACACCTATCAGAATGGCTCAGAATCAAGACAAGAAACTTTAGGTATTGGCGAGGATGCAGAGAAACGGGAACCCTCATGCACTGTTGCCAGGAATGCAAACTGGGAATGCAAGCGATTCTGGAAAACAGTATGGAGGTTCCTCAATACAACCCAAGAATGGCACTACTAGGTCTTTACTCAATGAAAAGGCAAATAATAATTCGAAAAGACAAATGCACCTTTATGTTTATTGCAGCGTTATTTACAACAGCCAAGATATGGAGGCAGCCCAAGTGTCCATGGAGAGAGGAATGGACGAAGAAGTGATATATATATCCCCACACAGAGACACACACACAGTGGAATATTATGGAATATTACTCAGCAATAAAAACAGATGAGATTGTGCCATTTGAGACAACTTGGATGCATTGTATTAAGCCAAGTGAAGCAAGTCAGATGGAGAAAGACAAATCCCATATGATTTCATTTATATGTGGCATCCAAAAAAACAAAATGAATGAGCAAACAAAAAAAGCAGAAACAGACCCGTAAGTACAGAGAGCAAAGTGATGGTTGCCACAGGGGTGGGGCTATGGAGGGAGGGCAAAACAGGTGCAGTGGAGAAGGCGGGGGAGAGGATTTCCAGTTCTGGAATGAATCGGTCCCAGGAATAAAAGCTACAGCCCAGGGAACATAGCCAACGGTGTTGTAATAGTGTTGTATGGTGATGGGTGGTAGTCACAGGTGTGGTGAACACAGCACATCGTACAGAGTCGTTGAATCGCTATGTTGTACACCTGAGACTGACGGAACTGTGTACGGCAGCTACACTTAAAAAACAAAACCCAAAAAACAAGTCAAGCACAGGCAAAGTTGTCCCATGTCAACTTGGCACCATCTCGTTCCCTGTCACAAAGCAGGTTGCTGCTCAGAGGCAAGAAAAGCCACCCCGTGGGGCTGAAAGTCTTCCCAGACTTACCGAGGTTGCCAAGAACACCAGCATAACCACAGGCGACAGGAGGGAAGGATGTTTTCTCACCTGATGTTCAGAATCCGGGAAGCGCTGCGTTCCGTCCTACAGAATGCGCTGGGATATCACACAAGGAGTGGGCATCAGCCTCGGGAACTCCTGGTGGTGCCCCTGAAGAATGTGGGTCACAACGGAAGATCCCTGATCCGAAGGACAAAAGACTCCAGGACCTGAGAAGTAGGATTTTCCTGGTCCAGGGACGCACGCAATGATGGGTGAGCTCCTCTGTGCAGGGCAGAGCGCAGACGAACGACAGAGCTGACCACAAGCCAGACCACCACCCAACAGCTTTGCAGGCTGAGTCACCACCAGGATCATCACAATGTCAGATGGCCTGCCTTCGGACATAGGCAATTCTGGAAATTTCCAAGCAAAGCTTGGTCAAGCCTTGCATTGGTCCTTTGAATCTCTGACTTGAGTTCTGTTGAGTGAGTTAGTATCCGTTTGGAGGAAAGTGAGTGAGCGGCTAACAGGTGCTGGGTTAGTTTCTATTGAATGTGTGACCTCACACCAGCTCAGACACTGTCAGATGCACCGTTTATTTTCCAAATCTTTCCTCTTCACAGATGGGGTAGCATGCAATATTCCACCCAATACATCGAGGGCAACAACAACGAAAAATGCAAATGGGCTTAGGAAGACAAGAGAAGCATTTACACCTAGGAGAGATAAATAGCAGCTCCAGCATTTCACGAGAAATGCATCCATTAGGCAATTTGGCACAGTGGCTAATTAAGGGGGAAATCTGGAATATTCGAAGATATTGTAAGTCTAGGGCATGCTTTGCTTTCATGATGTTTGGTAGTTTTGAAAGAAAGAAGAGGTTTTGGGGAGGTGGATGGGGGGATGGAGTAACTGGGTGATGGGCATGAAGGAGGGCACGTGATGGAATGAGCACTGGGTGTGATATGCAACTGATGAATCACTGAACTCTACCTCTGAAAAAAAAAAAGAAAAGAAAAAAGAAAGAGAGAAGAGGGTTTTGCTTCAAAGATCCAGACAATTACAGTTGATCTGAGTTGTGCATACTTGATTTTGATTACGGATAACGAAAGCCTTTACTTTTCCTGTGCGCACATTCCACCCCTGTCCCGCACTCAGAGATTCACTCGATGTCACGCGCGTTTCAGGATATCAGAACTTCGGTTCATCCGGGGTCTTCGTGGGGCACTAAATCACAGGGGGAAGAAGTCGAAGTGGTGAGCGGGATGGACTGGTCCCTCAGTGGCACACTGTCCTGCAGAAGCAGATGACTTTATGGGAAGGTACAAAGGTACACGTGTGGGGGATTTCCGAGAGTGCGAACACAGGGCTGCTTTGCAGGAAATGCTTCAGCCTTCATGTCTATTGAGACCTACTGGGGTGAGATTTTTCGGCGGTGGAGCAGAAGGGAAGATGGTTTTCGGGATAAAAGGGAGGCGCACACATCATTCAGATGCGTTAAATTACAGTGAGATGTCCCCCAAGGAATGAACGGCAGGTTAAAGACTGCAATCCCAGGAAAAGCATCCCGTAGACGGGACTCATCCTGCCCGTGTTCAAACCCATGGGGCATCTGAGATCCCAGGCGGTGAGTGAACTGAAGTCTAATACCCTCAAAATTCATACACTCATGCTCCGCAGGAGAGTGCATTCGGAGATGAAACAAAACAGAAGTAGAAAGCATCAAGATGCAAGCATTCAGTAGAAAGTGATGGACCAGGACAGAACCATTTGGGGACAAAACAAGGAAAGGGTTGCAAATTGGGAAAAAAGCAAATAAGGGCACTGCCCCCGGCAGCCAACTCCCTGTAGATAAAACACACTGTCCCTCTGGTCCTCTTGGGGTCATTGAAACCCCCGCCCTGAAGGCATTCTGTTGCCAAGACTTTCAGCAAATCCAGGGATTTCTGCCCAGGGTACGTGATTAAGAACAGTAGTCGTAACCTTGGCAAGGATGGATGAGGGGGTTGGTCAGAAGGTCCGGGGGGATCGGAAGAGGTAGCTGTCAGGGGCCCCACGTCCGGGAGAGACAGACCCGTCCGTGGGGCCCGGGACACTCACGTTCCGATGCTGGCGCTGACCTGCTGAAGGAAAAGCTACTCCAGAAGGAGAAGCAGAGAATGAACACAAAGCCCTCCGCGTCCCAATGGTGCCCAGGGCACGCTGACATTTTAAGACTCTGCCATAAAAATAAGTGACGGCTCCAGGAAGCCTGGGTCGGTTTTCTTTGCCAGCAATGGGTAGGGTTGCTTTCTCCTTTGTCACGGGAGGCGTGTGGGTGTGCGAGTAAATCAAATCCAATCTTTCATTCTGGTGTCTGCTGGTTATTTTCCATAGGATTATGTCTGCTTGCATTCCCCTTGTCTGCCCTGCTCAGTGCCCTAAACACTGAAGCTTCAGACCAGTCTCCGGACAGCCTTGCAGATGGACTCCAGCACGGACGGGACTCGGGGACTGACACACATCTGAGGGCTGGACAAGGGGTCCTGGACCTCACCCACCACAGGCTGCAAACCCCCAGCCTCATGCTCTCCCCCAGGGACCACCTCCCTGTCCTCGCCAAGTCCCTCCAAACACAGTGTCTTCCTGCATCTCTTCAACATCACACTGACCCCCCAGGTCCCTCCAACCTCACACGGTCCCCCCCCAGGTCCCTCCAACCTCACATGGTCCCTCCCCAGGTCACTCCAACGTCACACTTTACCCCCCCGCAGGTCCCTCCAACCTCACACTGTCCCCCCCCAGGTCCCTCCAACCTCACACGGTACCCCCCCAGGTCTCTCCAACCTCACACGGTCCCCCCCCAGGTCCCTCCAACCTCACACTGCCCCCCCAGGTCCCTCCAACCTCACATTGTCCACCCCAGTCACTCCAACCTCACACTGTCCCTCCCCACGTCCTCCAACCTAACACCGTCCCCCCACCAGGTCCCTCCAACCTCACACGGTCCCCCCCCAGGTCCTCCAACCTCACACCGTCCCCCCACCAGGTCCCTCCAACCTCACACGGTCCCCCCCCAGGTCCTCCAACCTCACACCGTCCCCCCACCAGGTCCCTCCAACCTCACACTGTCCCCCCCCAGGTCCCTCCAATCTCACACGGTCCCCCCCCAGGTCACTCCAACCTCACACGGTCCCCCCCCAGGTCCCTCCAACCTCACACGGTCCCCCCCCGGTCACTCTAATCTCACACTGTCCCCCCCCAGGTCCCTCCAACCTCACACGGTCCCCCCCCAGGTCCTCCAACCTCACACCGTCCCCCCACCAGGTCCCTCCAACCTCACACTGTCCCCCCCCAGGTCCCTCCAACCTCACACGGTCCCCCCCCAGGTCACTCCAACCTCACACGGTCCCCCCCCGGGTCCCTCCAACCTCACACGGTCCCCCCCCCGGTCACTCTAATCTCACACGGTCCCCCCCCAGGTCCCTCCAACCTCACACGGTCCCCCCCCAGGTCCTCCAACCTCACACCGTCCCCCCACCAGGTCCCTCCAACCTCACACTGTCCCCCCCCAGGTCCCTCCAACCTCACACGGTCCCCCCCGCAAGTCACTCCAACCTCACACGGTCCCCCCCCAGGTCCCTCCAACCTCACACGGTCCCCCCCCCGGTCACTCTAATCTCACACTGTCCCCCCCCAGGTCCCTCCAACCTCACACGGTCCCCCCCGAGGTCACTCCAACCTCACACGGTCCCCCCCCCGGTCACTCTAATCTCACACTGTCCCCCCCCAGGTCCCTCCAACCTCACACTATCCCCCCCCAGGTCCCTCCAACCTCACACGGTCCCCCCCGAGGTCACTCCAACTTCACACGGTCCCTCCCCAGGTCACTCCAACCTCACACTTTACCCCCCCGCAGGTCCCTCCAACCTCACACTGTCCCCCCCCAGGTCCCTCCAACCTCACACGGTACCCCCCCAGGTCTCTCCAACCTCACACGGTCCCCCCCCAGGTCCCTCCAACCTCACACTGCCCCCCCAGGTTCCTCCAACCTCACATTGTCCACCCCAGTCCCTCCAACCTCACACTGTCCCTCCCCACGTCCTCCAACCTAACACCGTCCCCCCACCAGGTCCCTCTAATCTCACATTGTCCCCCCCCAGGTCCCTCCAACCTCACACGGTCCCCCCCCAGGTCCTCCAACCTCACACCGTCCCCCCACCAGGTCCCTCCAACCTCACACTGTCCCCCCCCAGGTCCCTCCAACCTCACACGGTCCCCCCCCAGGTCACTCCAACCTCACACATTCCCCCCCCAGGTCCCTCCAACCTCACACTGTCCCCCCCCAGGTCCCTCCAACCTCACACGTTCCCCCCCCAGGTCCCTCCAACCTCACACGTTCCCCCCCCAGGTCACTCCAACCTCACACGTTCCCCCCCCAGGTCCCTCCATCCTCACACCGTCCCCCCCCGGTCACTCTAATCTCACACTGTCCCCCCCCAGGTCCCTCCAACCTCACACGGTCCCCCCCCAGGTCACTCCAACCTCACACGGTCCCCCCCCAGGTCACTCCAACTTCACACGGTCCCCTCTCCAGGTCCCTCCAACCTCACACGGTCCCCCCCCGGTCACTCTAATCTCACACTGTCCCCCCCCAGGTCCCTCCAACCTCACACGGTCCCCCCCCAGGTCACTCCAACCTCACACGGTCCCCCCCCCAGGTCACTCCAACTTCACACGGTCCCCTCCCCAGGTCACTCCAACCTCACACTGCCCCCCCCAGTCACTCTAACCTCACACTGTACCCCCCCGGTCCCTCCAACCTCGCACTGTCCCCCCCCAAGTCCCTTTAACCTGCCACTTTCTCCCACCCACTGCTGTGTTCCCCCCACCTGTCTCCACAATCTTATATCTCAACAGCCTCCTGCATCCCTGTCATCCTCCCTGTGTTCTCCCCCTCGAACAACGGAAACAGCCTCGGGGAGTAATCTCCGCAGACCAGCTGTGTGCAGACTCTGCCCCCACCTCTCACTGGTCCTCCAATAAGGTCCCGTTCCTGGACCGTCAGTGGAATGTGCTTCCTGGGCCCTGGCGGGGACCCCTCGAACTCCCCTTCTTGCGGTGAGCTGTGCCCATCACCACTCACTGTTCCAACTGGCCATCTCAACCCCAGCCTCATGCCCCATCATCCCACACAAAGGTCTCTGGGACCTTTTCCCCAGAGAGCAGTTTAGGAATTAAAAAAAAAAAAAGAAAGCCTGAGATCTAAAACTTGCAAAAGTTTCTTGTTGCTTCTACCTTTTCTGTTTGGCTGATGTTACAGACCGGATGGAAAGCATCCCCGCCATTCAGCTGTTTGGGACTGGTTTCCCTTAGTTCCAAGCAAATTCGGAACGAGCGCCATATGGAGGCCTGCATCCAACATGCAGACACCTACGGGGGCATTTCTTGCCAAAACTCACAGCTCGAGCTAACCGCGAGTCCAAAGCTGTAATCTTAAGAGGATTCCTTAATGGACTTGTGGGGTTTTCACAGCTCATTGCGTGACTCTCCACCAAAGGTGAAGGCCAGTCATCAAGCAATTAATGTCATAAAGCAGATGTCATGAAGCAAACATCTGGGGCCGTCATGCACCAGGTGCTGTAGGCTCTTCACGGGGTGGGAACTGGGCTAAAGAAGGAATGCCAGTGAGGAAACCCAACTTTGCTTTCTTGAATATGTTGGGGAGGTGCTAATTTTCTCACACTCTCGGCTCAGAGAGTGGGGAAGAGAAGGAGGGTCTCTCTCCTTTTACTCCCCTCCTGTCCTCACCACAAATGTGCACACACAGATCTGTGACCTCGACACGGTTGACTCGCATTCATCTGCTCCCAGTTTGGCCAGAGGGAACAAGAGACGGACAATTACAGAATTCTGTCCTGGATTCAACTCTAGGAATGTTTGGTTTCCTCAAAGCATTTAGAGTCCCGCTCAAGTAGCTTGATGTCGAGAGCAAATAAACAGGAAGCCCGTGGTATGAAATCGAAATCACAGCTGAATAAGGTGTTAAGAAAGTCAACACTCGGTGACTGCCACAGGTTTCTGCAAGACGCACCAGGTACTTTTCCTTAAGAGAATTAGTAGCAGATGAGCATCAGACTCAGACAAGACAAAAGTAAAAACAAACCTGAAAGCTTCAGATATTTGGAAGAAGGATCAGGACCAGTGTGGTGGCTTCAAGAAACCCAGGAACGCTCCTGTTATCTTTCTGCTCTGAAACCCCAGCACATGACTTCCATCCTCAATGCTGCCTCATGGCTCAAGGTGGATGCTGAAGCTCCAGCCATTGCTTCCAGCTGCATCCCTGCAAGCAGGAATGAGGAATCAGTGGGGAACTAGCACTTTGTCAGCAGCTTTCCTAAATGCCCACAACACATTGACTAAAATCCCGCTGAATGCACTCACAGGTCCACACCTAGCTGAAGGACAGTTTAGCATAAGATGTAGTGTGTTTGGGATAGTAGTTGGATAGATGTAGTGAGCTGGGGATGGTATCGCCCCCCAAAAGGTTGTGGGTTACGTTCAGGTTAACCTGTGGGTCCAAACCTCATCTGCTAATGAGAATCTCTTTGATGGCACTGGACATAGAGAGAACTTTTGTGAAGTCAACACTCAGCCCTGGGGACTCTGACATCAGGTGTCACCAACTAACATCTAAAAAGACCTGCTTCCACTGTGGATAATGAGAAAAATCTCACTTTCATACTCGGACAAGAGAATGGCATCCAAATACAGAAGATGAGAGGGAAAGAGAAAGAAGAGGCGTTGGACGGCCTCAATATTTCCCAGGCACATTCGTAAGCCTGTCAGACTCCTGACGTCCCACTCACGACCTGACCGTCCTCCTGGGATGGGCACTGTGACCATCTCTGGTGTCGGCATGAGGGAACAAAAGTGCAGGGAGATAAGAAAACGTGGCCAAGTTTCTACACACAGTAAGTGGAGACACCATTACTTGTAGAGACTGGGTCCCCACTGAAACCCCACAGATGGTCATGAAAACTTATTTCTCTGTGTTCCTCCTTATTATTGTCATTAGCCAGCATTTAAATTGTGAGCGGAATTCCAATTGCTCTGTGCTTATCTCTGGTGAGATGGGTAGAAGACACCATGATACAAAGAAGACATCCAGATGGCCAACACACCCATGAAAAGATGCTCAGTGTCACTCATCATCAGGGAAATGGGGGTGACAATACCCACGTCCAGGATCCAAATAAAATAAGGTTCTGGTAAGGTCTACACATCTCGGCCAAACGCACACACTTCTCAGGTAAGAGAGGAGCTAGGTGCAGCCAAACGCCTTTTCCCTTCCGAGAATGTGTACGTTGGCCGGAGCACATGTAGACACGCCGATTCCGTGAAAGGCTTGTAAAACATCATTTAAAATAAGAACATTGAGAGCATGCTTTCAAAGTAGTGAAGGCAGCAGAGACAGAATAAAAAAAAAAAAAACGGGGGTGGCGGTCGTCAATCACCTGGAGAACGTGATGAAAACAGAAAGTCAATTTGGGCCAATCGCAGAGAAGGAGAACATACAATATTTTTATTCAATAGCAAGAGTTTGGAAGTGGTCTGAGATCCCGGGACCATTGCCTAAAATTTTCCACTTCCCTCAGCCAGACGAGAAACAGCATGGAATAGAAGAAAAAAAAAAATAGCAAAGATTATTGCACCAAGAAAAATACATCCATTGAAGCATCTTACGAACTAAGGCAGAATGGAAAAATCAGAACCAAGCCATTCTCCTAGGCCAGCTCCCCAAATGCAAAGAAATGGGGTCGGGGAGGCATTTCCAAGGGGAGTCAGCTCCTGGTCCTCATTTGAGACAGAATGAGGTGACTTACTACCTGAGTCTCTGACACGTCCCTTTCCTACCCAAAAGCACCAGATTCCAGAAAGACATTTCAAGGATGGCAAATAAGCTAAGAAAACACAAGGCAGTGTGATTTCTGGGGTATTGAGAAGGTGCCTGGATCGGTGTGCTCAGGCAGACATAACAAATACCCTAGACAGAGTGGCTTTAACTACAGACATTTATTGTCTCCTGGTCCTGGAGGCTGGGAGTCTGAGATCCAGGCGGGGCTGAGGCTGTGAGTGTGAGATCCAGGTGGGGCCGAGGCAGGTTCCTTCTGAGGCCTCTCTCCTTGGTGTGTAGACCCCGTGTTCTCCTCGTGCCCTCACATGGTCGTCCCTCTGTGTGTCTATGTCCTCATCTCTTCTTATAGGAACACCAGTCCTATGGGATCAGGGTTCATCCTACTGACCTCATTTTACCTTAACTGCCTCTTGAAAGACCTTATCTCCAAACGAGCTTACTTTCTGGCATACCCGGGGGGTCAAGACTTCAACCTACAGATTTGGAGGGAGCACAATTCAACCTAAAACAACATCCCTTCCTGACAAAACGGTCTGCGTATGTCACTGGCATCTGGTCAGCATATTTTTTATACAGAACAGGAATGTGGGCACCATTAGCCGGAGTTAGAGGACCGACATAAGAATCGTTTAGGGGGGCAAACTCAGGTCATGATGAACTTTGTACATGACAGCCTCAATGTTGGGATTTTATCCTCTAAATCAGAGGCCTGCAAACTACAACCCATGGGCCGAATATGGTCCACCATCTGTTTTTGTAAATAAAGTTTTATTGGCACCTAGCCATGCACATTCATATATTTTCTATGGCTGCTTTTGTGGTACAGTGGCAGAGTTGGGCAGGTGCTGTGGAAACCAGATCACCTGCAAAGCCAAAGATCATTCTACCTGACGAATTACCAAAAAGGAGGTGGGGGAAGCCAACCTCTGCTCTAAATGATGGGGAGTCACTATACAGGATTTGAATCTAGAGAATAACACAGTCCCATTTCCAGTTTTACAATTACCAAGCAGCATTATAAGGACTGACCCAGACGGAATTAACAGATGGGATAAGATCTCAAGGAAGATGGGACAGGAGATGAAAGGCACAGGTGCATGTGGGACTAGACTGGGGGTAGCGCGTGGCCCAGAGAGCCTTAAATTTGCATCAAGACATAGATGGTAAGTCCGTCTTCTGAGAAAGAAAATGGTGGGACAGACACAGTCCTGAAACCCCTTGTTTGTGGTACTTTGTTACGGCAACCCTAGGAAGCTAATCTAATTCATTAACAGAGTTGTGTGTTCATATAGTTGATACGTATCAATAGTGCCTTTCAATCCCACCAAACCTCATTAGTTGTTTAATTTGTTCGGTCACATCCAGAAAATGTCCAAGCTATTGTCCAATCCCCAAATTTCGGTGGAGAACAAGATTCTGTCATTACTCTTTTCTTAGGTCATTATTCCTTATCTGAGCCTCTGAAAGAGAATCCATAATGAGAGAAAGGGCAGGTGCTCCCCCTCCTTCTTCCCCTTTGGGCAGAAGGCGCCCTGTGGCCGCAGGGACTCTGAGATCCTGTGCCCAATGCTAGGACGGAAACTGGAGAAGCCTCTTTAGATAGGTGCGTTTTTCTGCTTTGTTTGTTCTTAAGCAAGAAGATAAACCTTTATTGGCACACTCCCATGGAGAGGATTGCTTTCCAGTTTAGAAGTTCATGGCACATTAGGGGGTAGTTAGGTGTCAGATGAGAAACTGGTCTCAGACCCTGCCCAATGGTTTGTCCCAGCGTGCATATGATTCCCATGGTCTACATTTTAAGCTTTAATAATGGAAATCAATCTCCTGTTCCATAATTCAAAAAGGTGGAAAACCCAAGCATTTCATGAGGATACTATTTTAAAAATGAGAGCACTTACCAAAAGAGCTAAAATGTGGTAACAGCCCAAATGAATCATCAATAGATGAACGGATGAGCCCAGTGTGGTCCATCCAGACAATGGAAGGTTACTCTTCCACGAAAAGGAAGGAAACACTGGCACCTGCTAACAGATGGATGAACCTTGAGAACATCACGGTCAGTGAAAGACACCAGACACAGAAGACCACATAGTGTATCATTTGATTTATATGAAATGTCCAAAATAGGCAAATCCATAGAAACAGAAAGCAGATGAGTGGTTGGCTGGGGCTGGCAGGTGGGAAATGGGGAGGGGTTCAGGGTCTCCTTTCGGGGGGATGAGAATGTTCTGGGATGAGATAGAATTGGTTGCTGCCCATGCCCAAAAAACAAATAATCCCAATTAAAAATGGGCAGAAGACATGAACAGACATTTCTCCAAAGAAGACATATAGATGGCAACAGAAACATGAAAAGATGCTCATCATCACTCATTACCAGGGAAATATAAATCAAAACCACAATGAGATATCACTTCACACCTGTCAGAATGGCTAAAATCAACAACATAAGGAACAACAGGTGTTGGCAAGGATGTGAGAAAGGGGAACACTTGTGCACTGTTGGTGGGAAGGCAAACTGGTGCAGCCACTTTGGAAAACAGTGTGGAGGTTCCTCAGAAAGTTAAAAATAGAAATACCGTGCAATCCAGCAATTGCACTACTGGGTATTTACCCCCAAAATACAAAAGTACTAATTCAAAGGGATACATGCACCCCTATGTTTATAGCAGCATTATCTACAATAGTCAAACATGGAAACAGCCCAAGTGTCCATCTATTGATGAATGAATAAGGAAGATGTGGTATATATATACAACAGAATATTATGCAGCCATAAAAATAGTGAAATCTTGCCATTTGCAATGACATGGATGGAACTAGAGATATAATGCTAAGCAAAATAAGTCAGAGAAAGATAAATACCATATGGTTTCCATCATATGTGGAATTTAAGAAACAAAACGGGCAAAGGGGGAAAAAAGAGAGAGAGGAAAACTGAGAAACAGACTCTTAACTCTGAAGAACACACTGAGGGTTACCAGAGGGGAGGTGGGAGGTGGGATGGGGGAAATACGTGATGGGGACTAAAGAGTGCACTTGTCATGATGAGAAAAAAAAAAGTGGTTGTTGCCCAACATTGTGAATGTGCTAAATGTCACTGAATTGTTCACTCTAAAATGGTTAATTTTATGTTATGTATATTTTGTCTCAATAAATTATTTTTAAAATAACATATTCTTTATTTATTTAAAATTAAACATGCTGACCACAGCTAGATCCTGGATATACTAACACAAGCCTTGAGGTCACCACTTAAACATAACCATTTTCATGTTCTTATACCAAACAGATAGATAAGTAGGTAGATAGATGGATGGATGGATAGATAGATAGATAGATAGATAGATAGATAGATAGATAGATAGATACGATGGATGGATATATGGATGGATGGATGAAAAGATAGATGATAGATAGATGATAGATAATCGATAGATGTAGGGAGGGAGGAAGGGATGGATGGATGATAGATATGATGGACGGATGGATGGATATATAGATATTCATAGAAACATAGCAGATACACAGATATCAATAGAGATGTGCTCTTGTTAATTTTACTGAAATAAACTTTTGTATATCTTATATTAAAAAAAAAAACAACTAAGCAGGTCTAAAAAATCTTTCCTAATCCCTTCCTCCTCAAAAATAGTAATGATAATAAAAAGCATCATGTGCGTTGGTTGAGGACATTAGCACAACCACTGATTGGCAAAGTTCATATCTGAGGACAACTGAAATTCTGGGCTATGGCTCTTGGTCAGTTAGCAGGTATCTATTTGCATTATGTTCCGATTTTCAACTCCATCGATTCTGGAAGGTTCTCAGATTTCTATTTAAGAAGAATTTTCTAAGTTGAAGGCTTATTTCCTTTCTGAACATTGTTGCTGTCCTTAACGCTCAAACTCAAAGGATATGAGGTGCTAGCTAGCTACAGGGTTTGCATGAACCAGGCAGAACCAGGAGCTGGATGTTTCAAGTAGCCACATCAGATGGCTCTATATCCTTCCAAAGGATTTGCAGATGCTTGGCCACTTGATGCCCGAACGGCACGTTTCCATAGATCCCATTGCCATTTTCTGTGTCCCAGCAATCTAGCCCTGAGCATTATGGCACATAAAGTATTTTTTTATTTCAGAGCTAATTCATCTGTGCTTAAATGTCCTGGCTTGAAGAACTGTACACAAATCCAAAGCAAACCAAACTTTAAAGGGAGGCATGTCAGTATTCCTCAAGGAGCCAACCTTCACCAGATAAGACACCAACTGGTTATAATTGGCCAATGAATCACATTAGCCATGCATGCATGGACACAATCATCCTATTCAGTATCTAGACATCCATACCCTTTGATTAACCCAAAGCAACGAGCGTTTGCAGACAAAGCCAGAAATGACTGCTATTTTTCCAATGGCGAGTGGGGTTCAAAATGCAGAGCACCTACCATATGCCAGCCCTCATGGCATGAAGCTTTTGATTAGTGCAGATGATCAGATTGGAGTGTTGGACCACAGTGTGAAGCCTTTTCCTTTGGGAGATGAAGAAGGTGGGGTTTGCAGAGACTCTGTCCCCCTGGTTGTAAGTCCCTCATCCTCCGTGAGAGTTTCTGATCACTAAACTCTAAGTAGGTATACGAGCCGGTGGAAATTCTCCATCCGGGGGAAATTAGGTAGTGTTGCAGACATTGCAGGACATGGTTATTTACTTAGACAAAGAAGATTTTATTTCTTATTTCGTCAGACGCGCTTTGGGCAGAGCATATCTGAATTGGGCTCTTCATATAAATAGTGCATTCAGAAGTTGGGGAGTACTGATCAAGTGTCATTAAATGTGCTATATATCTTGGTGTTCAAGCTCCCCATGCATGGTTATCCTCCCTGGAAGAGTAACTCATAAGCCATGTTATTGTTTAAAAGGGTGGACTGGTGTATTCATCAGAGCCGGATATTCAACATGGTAGATGAAGAAAGAGAAGAGAGAGAAGATGAGCTCTGCCCAAAACATGGGTGAATTATCCTTATTCTATAAAACAGGTCCCACTCAATATAAGTAATAATATGGAAATCCAAATCAAAACTACATTGAGATACCACCTTACACCAGTTAGAACGGCAAAAATGGACAGGGAAAGAAACAACAAATGTTGGAGAGGTTGTGGAGAAAGGGGAACCCTCTTACACTGTTGGTGGGAATGCAAGTTGGTACAGCCACTTTGGAAAACAGTATGGAGGTGCCTCAAAAATTTAAAAATAGAGCTACCCTATGACCCAGCAATTGCACTACTGGGTATTTACCCCAAAGACACAGATGTAGTGAAAAGAAGGGCCATATGCACCCCAATGTTCATAGCAGCAATGTCCGCAATAGCCAAACTGTGGAAAGAGCCGAGATGCCCTTCAACAGATGAATGGATAAAGAAGATGTGGTCCATATATACAATGGAATATTACTCAGCCATCAGAAAGGATGAATACGCAACTTTTACATCAACATGGATGGGACTGGAGGAGATTATGCTAAGTGAAGTAAGTCAAGCAGAGAAAGTCAATTATCATATGGTTTCACTTATTTGTGGAACATAAGGAATAGCATGGAGGACACTAGGGGAAGGAAGGGGGAAAATGGGGGGGGGGGGAATTGGAGAGATGAACCATGGAGAGATGAACCATGAGAGACTATGGACCTGAGAAACAAACAGGGTTTTAGAGGGGAGGAGGGAGGGGGGATTGGTTAGCCTGGTGTTGGGTATTAAGGGGGGCACGTACTGCATGGAGCACTGGGTATTATATGAAAACAATGGATCGTGGATCACCACATCAAAAACCAATGATGTATTGTATGGTGACTAACATAACATAATAAAATTTAAAAAAAATAATAAGAATAATACGTAAATAAGAAGACTCACTTTCCAAAAAGTTCGTTTTGAAGCTGAATGAGAGGAATCTACTGGAAAAATTAAAATACCTCCCAAGTTCCCGGACAAGACTTTTTAAGTGGTATCCACTGCCCTCTCGTGGAGACTATGTGAACAAAAGCATCCCATTGACCTATTACAAAAAAATATCTTTTTGGCTATTATAGAGGAGTTGTTTCCAGCATAAAGAGAGAAGACAAATACATCTGCAAATGTTTCTCATACATTTATATACTTGCTCCATCATCCACAAAACCACAATCAGCAATACTGGCAAATATTCTATATGCGAGTGACGGATAGGTTTGCAGCTCAAGTGACTATAAAATCAATTGTTTCTTCCTCTTAAAAGATTAAGCCCATGAAAAAAAAATTTTTTTAAATGGTCAAATCCGTCAGTTTGAATCCATCTTGGCTACTTATCATTAAAGAGTTTTGCAAGATCTGCCAGGTTCACCATGTAATATAATCCACCAGCAAGAACAGAATAATGCCTGATATTTCTAAAAAGTTTAACAACCGTTGAAAATATCTTAACAAGCGCAGACCCCTGAAGGCCACAGACAGGAGGAGCAGAGTCTTCCTTACCTTATTCTGCATGATGACACTTTACTTTGTCAATCCTGGTCCCACAAGCAGGTTTCAGAACTGAAAAAGAATGTGGCAATACTTAATTGTTGAATCCATGGAGCCAGAAAGATCTGAGCTCACTTAGAGAGCCAGGGACTTTCCAAAGTGTTGGGAAGAAGCCCGTGCAGAAGGCACAACACGGGGAAACCATGCTCCTACTGTGTGTTGTCCCTTCGGAGACCAGGGTGCGACAAGGGAAGAGGCAAATGTCTCACAGTCTAAATGGTCCTCACTGTGCTCATCTGACCTCAAGGCAGTCGACAGCGATGGGACAATTGTACCTCCAGGGACACTTGGCAAGGTGTGGAGATATTTTTGGTGTTACTGGTATCTGCTGGGCGGACACCAGGGATGATGCTCAATGCCCTATAGTACACAGGACACCCCACCCCAGAGACCCATCTAGCTAGACCCAGATGTCATTACTGCTGAGGTCACTCTTGCTGCCTTAGCATGAGAGACTCTGTCTACCTACCTACCTAACTACCCATCCATCCACCCAGATGTCTGTCTATCTATCTATCTATCTATCTATCTATCTATCTATCACCTATCTATTTATCCATCCATTCATCCATCCATCCCAATATCTATCTATCTATCTATCTATCTATCTATCTATCTATCTATCTATCATGTACCTACCTATATACCTACCTAACCATCCATCCATCCATCCATCCATTCATCCATCCATCCATCTCTATCTACCTAGCTACCTACCTATCCTTCCATCCATCATCCATCTATCCATCCACTTATCTATCATCTATCTGTATCTGTGTATCTATATCTATCCATTCTACCATCCATTCAACCATCCATCCATCCATCCATCCATCCATCCCTATTTCCATCTATCCATCCATCCCTCCATCTGTGGCAGTTATTGTAACCAGGGTGACTTTATCCCCAGAGGACACTTGGCAATGTCCAGAAACATTTCTGGTTGTCACAACTTGAGGTACTCCTGGAATGCAGTGGGTGGAGACCAGGGGTGCTGTTCAACATACCACAACACAGAGAATAGCTCCATCACAGAGGATCATCTAACCCCATGTGTTGACACTTGAGTGAGGCTGAGAAAGGGTGATGTAACCATGACTTAGATCCGTTCATTATCCCCACCTGGAAACACCAACTGACAATGAAAGCAAAGGCAGACTTCATGCAAAAAATGAAAGGCTTGACAAGATGCCCTATGAAGGACAGAGAGCTTCTAACTCAGGGCTCATTCCCTAACTAGCAGCACCTCCACCAGCTGGGTTCTTACTGATTCTCCAGGTCAGACTTCCAGAATGCGACTCTTCATTTTACCAAGATCCCTAGTAATTTCTATGCACGTCAAAGTCTGGGAACAAGCAGACCATGCATTCTCAACAGCCTCTGCAGAGCCAAATCCCTCGGGGGACAAAGCACGCATGGCTCTCAGCCTGGGTGGCCCATCAAACCCACCTGGGGAGACCAAACAGCTGGGTCTGGGCAATGAGGTTTTTAGAAGGTCATTAAGTGATTCCCAAAGTGCAGTCAAGTTTGAAAACCATGGTTTTAAGAAGTGTCATGCCCTCCAAGCCCAAACCCTACCCCAAACCAACTAAGTCAGAATCGCTGGGGGTGAGCCCCAACATGGCGGGTTTTGGAAACCTGGTGGTTCTGATGTGTGGTCAGGGGGTGGAAACTACTTGGTTGGTTCTCAACTTGACCTTGCTTGTGTCAAATCACCCGGAGGGTCCGATAAACAGAGTTGCTGAGTCCCGCCCCATATTTTCTGATTTTTAGCACGTTTACAATGGGGCCTGAGAATTTGCATTTCTCAGAAGGTCCCAGGTGGTGTTTGTGCTACTGACTTGTTTCTCAATTTTTCCCAAAGTTGAAAGTTTCCTTTAAATAGACACAGTTATTCTCCAGGGCAGCTCCAGAGGACTGCACTGGAAAGCAAGTGACTTTGTAAAATGGAAAATACGGATAAAACTTCATTCTATATTATTTTAGGAAATAAGAGATCATTATCTGGCATTGCAAACTTGAATCCCAGTAGATATTAAGGCTTCAAAGATGAAGAATAAAGAAAATGTGCTCAAAATTGTCAATGTGGAGATGCTCATGTGTGCTTCTTGCCTTGCATCTGTCTGCAACTGAAACCATATTTCCAAGACTCATGGAGTTTTGCAATCCTTGCACTGAGCCTAGTCAAAGAATTTCAACCTAATTCTTTCCATTGAGCCAACAAAATAAATCATATGCAAGGGGAGACGGGCAGTGGGGGATGGTGAGTAAGTACACTGGGTGAATCCCTTCACAGGGAGTGAGCTCTGGGAAAGGTCACACACATTCTACACATTCATTGGATCTCTCTGCATTGAACCCAGGTCAGTAACAAAAGTTTCAGATAAGCCCAGGACCTCCTTGCCTGAGACATCGAAAATGGCCACCACCTTCACGACCACCGTCCCAGCCAGGAATGAATGGTTTGCGTGTGTGTAAGGGAAGACCCAGGTTTTGCAGCTGGTGAAGCTCAGAGAATGTGGAGGGGTCTTCTTTAAGAAAAGGAATTCAGACATATCCTACTCTTGGAAGATTTGCAAAAATGTACAGTTGTGTGAATGCATTGCTTGGGCCCCTTGGAGAGTTCTGGAAAACGCTGATGGGGAGTGGTGGGCAGGATAGGGTGGGGCAGGGAGCAGTGTGGGCCACCTCTGCCTGACTCAGGACTCGCACCTTGCGCTGGGGCTCCTCACAGGCCTGGCCGGGACGTCCTCAGCACTGCGCTGCAGGCTCTGGCTCTCCCCCCTCCCCCACCCCCACCCTCCTCCTGTCCCTCTCCCCTTCCACTGTGGTCAGGTCTGCTCCCTCTTACCCTTCACAGACATTTACCCCTGACAATTCCACCTCGGGATATAAATGTATTCCCTGCAGGACCTCCCGTGACCCCGTGTCTAATTTGTCTGAAAAGAAGAATAGATTTATAAACTGGACAAAAAGAGTGTAAAGCAAGAAGGCGGAAAGAAATCAGAGTAAAAGCATTCTATTCGGGGTTACCATGTTGCTCAGTAACAGACGAATATTTTGATTGCTTTCAAGTGTGAGACAAGAAGTGATCCAGCTATGCCACTTTCTGCGCATACAGACAAAAAATTCAAATTGGGATCTCGAAGAGCTATACGCAGCCCCATGTGCACTGCAGCACTATTCACAATAAGCAAGATATGGAAACAACCTAAATGTTCATCCACAGATGAACAGATAAAGACAAAAAAAGTGGAATATACAGACTACAGCTATGAATCAGCCTTAAGAAAGAAGCCGCATGCAGAAGAATTAAACTGGACCATTTCCTTACACCACACACAAAAATAGACTCAAAATGGATGAAAGACCTCAATGTGAGACAGGAGTCCACCAAAATCCTAGAGGAGAACACAGGCAGCAACCTCTTCGACCTCAGCCGCAGCAACTTCTTGCTAGACACGTCTCCAAAGGCAAGGGAAACAAAGGCAAAAATGAACTATTGGAACTTCATCAAGATAAAAAGCTTTTGCACAGCAAAGGAAACAGTCAACAAAACCAAAAGACAACCGACAGAATGGGAGAAGATATTTGCAAATGTCTTATCAGATAAAGGGCTAGTATCCAAAATCTATAAAGAACTTACAAACTCAACACCCAGAGAACAAATAATCCAATCAAGAAATGGGCAGAAGACATGAACGGACATTTCTGCAAAGAAGACATCGAAATGGCCAACAGACACATGAAAAAGTGCTCAACATCACTCGGCATCAGGGAAATCCAAATCAAAACCTCAGTGAGATACCACCTCACGCCAGTCAGAATGGCTAAAATGAACAAGTCAAGAAACAACAGATGTTGGCAAGGATGCAGAGAAAGGGGAACCCTCCTACACTGTTGGTGGGAATGCAAGCTGGTGCAGCCACTCTGGAAAACAGTATGAAGTTTCCTCAAAAAGTTGAAAACAGAGCTACCCTATGACCCAGCAATTGCACTACTGGCTATTTACCCCAAAGATATAAATGTATGATCCGAAGGGGTACGTGCACCCCGATGTTTACAGCAGCAATGTTCACAATACCCAAACTATGGAAAGAGCCCAGATGTCCACCGACAGATGAATGGATAAAGAAGATGTGGTGTATATACACAATGGAATATTACTCAGCCATCAAAAAGAATGAAATCTTGCCATTTGCAACAATGTGGATGGAATTAGAGGGTATTATGCTAAGCAAAATAAGTCAATCAGAGAAAGACTATTATCATACGATCTCACTGATATGTGGAATTTAAGAAACAAGGCAGAGGATCATAGGGGAAGAGAGGAAAAAATGAAACAAGATGGAACCAGAGAGGGAGATAAACCATAAGAAACTCTGAATCTTAGGAAACAAACTGAGGGCTGCTGGAGGGGAGGGGGTGAGGGCATGGCGAAAAAAGAAAGAAGGAAATCCTGCCATCCAAGGCAACATGGGTCAACCTGGAGGGTGTGGTGCTTGATGAAATAAGCCTGGTGCAGAAAGACACATAGTGCATGATTCTACTTATAGGCAGTGTCCGAAATAGTCAAACTCAGACATACAGAGAGAAGGACGGTGGGTTCTGCTGGTCCTAGGCAAGAGGGCAATAGGCAGTTGTGTATTGATGGTAAATATGTTCGATTACGCAAAACGAATAAATTCTAGACATCCATTGTACAATGTGGTGCTTGCAGTCACCATGAACTGGGTGGTTTATCAACAAAAGAAATGTACTCCTCACATTTCGGGAAGCTGGAAGTCCAAGATCCAGGTGTGGACAGAACCGGGGCGTGCTGAAGACCGTCTTCTGGTTCACGCATGCTGTCTTACTGCTGTGTCTTCATGTGTGGGGAGAGAAAGGCAACTTCTTTCAACCTCTTATTATAAGGGCATGATTCTAATTCATGAGGGGTCCCACCTTCATGACTTAATGCCCTCCCAAAGGCCCCACCACGTAATACCATCAACCTGGGGTTTAGGTGTCAACAACATATGAATTTTGGGGGGGCATTCAGTCTGTGGCACCCCTCCATGTCACCCCATACAGGCACGATCAGACCGCCCGAGGGACGCCCTTGAGATGCAAACGAACAGCATTCAGTCACATGCATGACCTAGAACGTGGAACAGCCACGTCTTGTCTCGACACTTGTACCAAGGGTCTGCCCACATGCTGCCATTTTCACATTTCGTGGATCATCAAACTTGCCGGTTCTGTCTATAGGACGTAACGTTTGCTCTTTGTAATGAGAATATTAAAATACGCACCTTGATGGAACTTTAGAGATCATCTGGTCAAACCCACTCTTCTCCATAGATCACGAAGGTGTACCAACTGGATGGAAGTATTCAATCCTGTCTTCTAAAAGTGAATATATTTTTTGAAAATTTTTTATTAACGCATAATGTATTATTTGTTTAAAAAAAAAAGAAGAGCTAGAAAAATTTTTAGAGGAACAATGCTGGAAGGCATAATATGAATCAAGTGAATTAGGAGCAGAGGGTGGGAGTACAGGTCACCTATATATGGTAGCTGTTGGCGCTTATTTCCAGGGATAATAAAAATTTTGCAGCATTTCAAACTGCTACAAAAAAATAAAAATAAAAAAAAGATAAAAGTGAATATATTCTCATTGTTGAAAATCTGAAATTGCCTCTTCTGCAGAAGAATGACTCACAGCCAAAGTATTAATCTTCCCATAAAAGTCTAACAAATATTTTCTGAACTCATCCCAATTTTAGATCATTCAGGGGATTTCTGAAGAAAACAAAATGAGCCTCAGTGCTGTTTTTGACAAAATGATCTATGTGTTCTTTACAAAAAGTTCTCTAGTGATATCAGTTTTTTGTCCAGTTTGAGAAATAATTGACATATATCACTGTGCAAGTTTAAGGTGTACAGCATGATGATTTGATTTATGTATTGTGAAATGATGACCACAAGAGATTCAGTTAATATCCATCTTCTCAAATAGATACAAGAAAAAGAAAAGGAAGAATTTCTCATCACAAGGATCTACTGTCTTAATAGCTCCCTGTATACCTATATGCATCAGTGTTACGTATGATCATCATGTTGTACATCAAGTCCCTAGTATGTATTTATTTATAAATGGAAGTTTGTGTCTTTTCACCACCTTCCTCCCATTCCCATCCCTCCACCCCCTGCCTCTGGTGACCGTAAATCTGATTTTTTGGTTCTGTGAGTTTTGGATTGTTTTTTGTTTTGTTTTGTTTTGTTTTGTTTTAGATTCCACATATCAGTGAGACAATACAGTATTTGCTTTCTCTGACTTTTTCCACTTAGTATAATTACTGGATCATAGGGTAGTTCTGTTTTTAATTTTTGAGGACCCACCATGCTGTTTTCCAGAGCGGCTGTACCAGTTTGCATTTCCACCTTCAGTGTAAGATGGTTCCCCTTTCTCCACATTGTCATATCAACTTTGATTTAAGGCTTTACATTTAGATAAGGTCACCAAAGAATGGAATCTTTGACTTGGGGATAATAAGGAAGAAAATGTTGAGTTAAAGAAATGGCTCCATATTCCCGTGAAAATGTGTTTTAAAGCCAAATGTGTTGTATGTGAAAGTGACATGGAACATGTAAGCTCTCTGTCCTTCCATGCCTGCCCAAGTCAGTTCTTCAGAAATCCCCCTGAATGATCTAAAATTGGGATGAGTTCAGAAAATATTTGTTAGACTTTTATGGGAAGATTAATACTTTGGCTGTGAGTCATTCTTCTGCAGAAGAGGCAATAATCACTTTCTGTGCAAGGAGTTGAGACAGCTGTTCAGATTTATAGGATGGATAGATGGATGGATGCATAGATAGATGATAGATGGTAGACAGCTAGATAGATGATGATAGATAGATAATAGATGATAGATGATATGATGGATGGATGCATGGCTAGATAGATAATACAATTAGACATGAATGTTTTTTTCATATCATGGAAAAGTATCAAAATGCATTAGCAAATATCAAATAACATGAAAAATATTTACTTAATTTTCAAAGGAAAATGGACTATCATTAAACTACTGATAAAACCAACAGTATTCTAAGATAAAACCAACAGTCTTCTAAACTTTGTCATTTACTGTACATCAGGGCTTCTCAATATTCACACTATTTGACATTTAAGCCAAATAATTCTCTGGACTGGGGTGTCCTAGGCACTGTAGGGTGTTGAGCAGGGTCCCTGGTCTCCACCTACCAGATGCCAGGAGCACCCCCTAACCCCCGCGACGACCACCAAAGGATATCTCCATTGCCAAGTGCCCCCTAAGAGCAGAATCACCACCAGCTGACAGCCACTGACGCAGAACTGTAACCTCATTTTCTTAGCAGTTGTGATTAGGTCCATCCTAGTACATGATGGTTAATTTTACATGTCAGCTTGGCTAGGCCATGGTGCCCAGATATGTGTTCCAACATTATTCTAGATATTTCTGTGAGGGTAGATTTTGGATGAGATTAACATTCAAATCAGCACACTTTGAATAAAGCAGATTGTCTCCCTATGTAGGTGGGCCTCGTCTAATCAGTTGAAGTCCTAGAGAGAACAAAGCCCGACCTCCCCCTGCTCCCCCCCACCCCCAGCCCCTGAAGAAGAGAGACTTCTGCAACTGACAACCTTTGGCTTTTAATTGCAAATCCTCCTTGAGTCTCCAGGCTGCCAGCACACTGGACTCTCCAAACCTCCACCATCAGGTAAGCCAATTCTTGAAGATAAATCTTGAAAGTAAATAGGTACATAGATAGATGGATATGGATGTAGATACTGATATGGATATGGATAGATGTTGGTGCATCACCTACCTATTGCTACCTGTACACATACATCCCGCTGGTTCTGTCTCCCTCACAAAGGGAGAGGGCAGGGGCCCTAAGAAGCTCTCTGTCCCTCTGCCTCATCCTAGAATCCATGCTTTTACCCAGAATCATCTCGTTGGATCCCAATCCCATTTCCTACAGTGCCCTGCTGGTCTCTGAGTCCAAAGCCTGCCCGGGGCCTGATTCCCAGTAATTTTAAGGCATTCGGTCTGGATATTTGCTGAGATTCTCACGTCAAACCCACTTCCCTGGATAAGTAAGCCTGACTTGGAGTTTGAGCATCTTCTTGGACAATTTAATTCTTTCTTAAAGTTTCGCTCTGTTTGCTGGCAAGTTCACCAGGTTCAAAAAGTCTTTCTCTTTCGTTTTCCTGCAAAACCCCGATTGAGGACACAATTGAGCTGAGAGTGTTTTTGTTTTGTTTTGTTTTGTTTTTAATTGAGACAAAAACCATGTTAACATAAAAGTAACCATTTTAAAACAAACCATTCAGAGCCACTTAGTACATTCAGAAAGTTGCACAACTACCCCCTCTGCCCCGCTCCCAGTCATTTCCATGCCCCACAAAGAGTCAACCCCGTGGCCCCATTAGCAGGCACTCCCTGTCCCCTCCCCAGCCCCTGGCGTCCACCTATCTTTCCATCTCCGCAAATTTGCCTGTTTTGGAATGTTTCAGATCCATGGAGTCACACACGACGTGCCCCTTTGTGTCTGGCTTCTCTCACTGAGCATCACATTTTTGAGGTTCATCCATGTGGAAACAGAGATGAGAACTTTGTTGAAAAAGAGGTTCTGTTTGTGTTGCTGGGGAGCCTTGTGGAGGAGTGTGCATGCGCCCATCTGTGGCCCTATTATCCTCATATGGCTTGATTTCAGGTGGACACTGATTGACATGAGTTGGGGCTCTGATCTTCTTTCATGCATTCACGAATTTATCCACCCACTTGTTACAGCGACGAGGAACTACAGATTCTCATCTGGTTGAATTCCTGATAATAGAGCACTCTCCTTATTTCCCCAAACATTATCTGTAGGTTCAAGTTGGTTTCAATACACCCTACATGTTTAAGTTAAACACACCCATCCGCTCTCCGCATATTTTCCTCTGACCCGTCACATCATAAATTATACGACTCTTGAAAACTTATGAAATGGAGGGAAGCAGATCTAAGAAAAGTCTCAACAAAACCTGATTTTGTGTTCCATCGTGCCGGGAAGTGGAATGTTGGAATGAACACCTGCCAAACGATCTTCATCTTAAAACCTCCTTGCGGTCTGACAAAGTTAGAGGAAAAGGAAAAAAAGAAAAACACACATTCATGTCTTACCTTCCCTAGTGATTATCTGATTGCCAAACGGTTTATTAGGACATACAGAGGGAGGCTCAAGAGCAGGAGGAAGTTCTGTAAAGGTTTCACGGCAGGTGCCTGGACGTGGCATCCTAACACGGTCCTTCCATACGATGTTGTGTAGCAACGCACAAACACGGGTCTTCCCACATTCTTCCCATTTTGATTTCATGAAAAGTTATTTTGTTTTGAAGAAAATGAACCACGTCTCAGCGAAACAAAGATTTCCCACACAACAAGCCAAACGGCACAGACTTTTCTTCACGGCTGCATCTAGGATGAGATGCTAGCTAGATGCGAAGAAAACCGGTAACTTCGTTAACCTGAAGAAGTAATGGTTTGAAGGATGAGGATGGATGAGTGTGTTATGGAAACAAGTCCCTCCTGGAGAAAAGAGCGTCAGCCAATGTCTGGATTGTCAGAGTGCAGGTAAAAAAGCCAGTTACGTTGTGGTTTATTGCTGAAGTCTGTAACCCGTCGTGACCGTGGCCCAGGTGATGGGCTTGTTAGTGTGTGTGTGTTTTCTCTCTCTCTCTGTAAAACCTACAGAGAGCTGTAGTAGATTCCTACAGAGATAAGATAACATCTCCTTTGTTGATAACGCAGCTGGAGCCGCCCCTCAAGACAAGCAAGCACAGACTGCTTCTTCCTACGGCATGAGAACGTCTTTGCTTTCTTTAAAAATTTTTATTTTATGCTGGTGAGCGCACTTAACACGAAATCTACCCTCCTAACAAATTGTTAAGTGTGTAATATTTTAGCCTTGACTCCAGGCACGACGCCGGGCAGCAAATCTAGCACGCATCTTTCTTCCTGGTGTCTCAAAAGTCGGGGGTTTGGAAATCTCATGAAAAGACCACCAAAGATCTTGAGTTTTAGGTCATCTCTACCATGCTTTTGGTGTCTGTGGAAAACCCAACCAAAACCCAAATGGCATCCTATATGGCAGCCCTCACCCAGCTGTTTTAATTCTGTATTAGTCACGACTACATTCTTCACATATGTATGTAGGGAGAGAAAATAATATTTTATTACTTATATTGTACAGAGAAGTGGTTTGCAAAGAGGGGTGGACTTTGCTCACCAGGGGACACTCAGCAATGTCTGGAGACATTTCTGGTTGTCGAAATGAAGGTGTGGGGAGTGCTCCTGGCAGCAGACACTGCTTCACCCCTACGGTGGACAGTACCCTCAGAGAGTGGGTGCGACCCTATGTTTACTGCAGCATTATCTACAAAGCCAAGATATGGAAGCAGCCCAAGTGTCCATCTACTGATGAACGGATAAAGAACATATATATAAAGACATATAAATATATATAAATAAGATATATATAGAAAAATAATATATATATTATTCAGGCGTAAAAAAGAATGAAATCTTGGCATTTGCAACGTGGATGGAGCTAGAAGGTATTAGACTAAGAAATAAGTCAGTCAGAGAAAGACAAACACCGTATGATTGCACTCATACGAGGAATTTAAGAAAGAAAACAAATGAACAAAGTAGAAAAGAAAAAGAGAAAAAGAAGAAACAGATTCTTAACTCTAGAGAACACACTGATAGTGAGCAGAGGGGAGGTGGGGGAACCAGGTGATGGGGATGAAGGAGTGTACCTGTTGTGATGAGAACCGGGTGTTATATGAAAGCCCTGCATCAGTATATTGGACACCTGAAACTAATATTGCACTGTATGTTAACTGGAATTTAAAAATAAATTAATGAAAAAAAAAAGTGGCTTCACCAAGAAAAAAAAAAAAGGTGGGGTGTATACATACAAGGCAATATTACTCAGCTATGAGAAAGAAAGACGCCCTGCCACTTGCCACAACACGATGGACCTTGAGGGCATTATGCTTAGTGAGGGAACTCAGAGAAACACAAATACCGTATGATCTCAGTTATATGTGGAATCTAAAGAAAGCTGAACTTGTGAAAACAGAGTGGTTACCATGGGCTGGGGGCAAGGGGGTAGGACGGATGTTGGTTGAAGGGTACAAACTTGCAGCTAGTAGATAAGTCAGTCCTGGAGATCGGATGCACAAGATAGTGACTACAGACAACAATTTTAGATTCTCAGCAGCACACCTGGTAAGACACTAGATCCTAATTATTCCCGCCACAGGCAAGAAATGGTAATTCTGTGACGTGACGGAGGCGCTAGCTCAGGCGAGAAGGGCAATCATACATGATACACATGTATAAATCAACACGTTGCACCCTTGAAACTTGGACAATCCTGTCAATTATATTGCAATTTTTTTTTTAAAGCGGGAGTTGGCCACTGCGTGGGAATGAGAGCTTTGTCACCACAGCCAGGTGGCCCACCTGGAATTTTAGGGAAGTTGAGGCATGGTGCACACCAGGAAGCAGGTTCGTTCTTAGAGAAACGTTGTTAACGAGGCACGCTGGTTCATGGGAGGTCCCCATCACGCTCCGGAAGAGACTTGGAACCTCTCACCAAGACCCCTTCTGTCCGTCTCATCGGCCACAGCCTGGGGTCTGCCATGGATCCCAGCCCAGGGGACTATTATCCGGCACTCTCTCTCCACTTTACACTGCCTTTGACTAACCTCATCCTCATCCCATCATACCTGACCTTAGGGTGGTTCTCCAAAAGCAAATTCACCAGGGGATCAAATCCTAGAAATGGTCCATTTTACTGATTTACCAAAAACATGTTCACAGGGGCCCCCAGGGAAGCCAGGGTTGTAGACTGGTCTGCGTACTAATTCACCTGTCTGCCTTTCCTGCAGCAGAAAGTGTCTGTTCTCTGTCCCGGCTCACTCCCCTGTAGCAGCTCAGAGCTGGGGCCCAGACAGATGGGACATTCCTTAGACAGCCATTAGGAAAACAAGGAAAACCAGCCAAGGAATCTTCTAAAGATGCTCAAACCAGCCAGTGTAAGATAAATTGCCATAAACTTTGTCAACAGTAAAAATGGTCAACCAAGTACTTGCTGAAAACTTTGAAACCTGTTGAAATCATCCCTCATTTATCTATCCATCCATCCATCCATCCATGAATCCATCCATCCATCCATCCACCCATCCATCCTAATTTATCCATCCATCTATTCCTATCTATCTACCTACCTATCATCTATTATTTATCCATCCATCCATCCATCCATGAATCCATCCATCCATGAATCCATCCATCCATCCATCCTTATTTATCCATCCATCTATTCTTATCTATCTACCTATCTATCATCTATTATTTATCCACCCATTCATCCATCCATCTATCCATCCATCCATCCATATCCACACATCCAACCACCTATTCTTTACCATCTATCTATCTATCTATCTATCTATCTATCTATGTATCATCTATCATCTATCATCTAGCTAGCTGATCTATATCACCTATCTATACATCTGTATCTGTCTACCTAGCTACTGTTTATCTATTCTAACTAATTTCATTCATATTTTGTATTACAATCTCTTCTATTTATTCTTATCTACTTATTATATTATATATACTAATAGATGATAGACAAGTAGGTAGATAGATATTTATAAATACACAAGTATTTAAAATGAAACACTTTTTGGGGATAAAAAAATGGGTACCTTGGTAAATACAGAAACCGCTCTCTCCCCAGGAATTAGCATTCAGTGATGGGCCTGATTCCGTGTGTATTGACTCTTCACGTCGAAGCACACGTAGGGGTCATTTGTGGGGACAGCCTGCCTTGCACCCTCCACCCTCCTTTGTAGCCCCAGCAGCACAGAGCCCCTCTTCGTGCCCCGGCAACTCCTGAGGTTCATCATGTCCCCTGTGAGTGCTGGTCGGCTGTCTATCCCACGCACACACAGGCACCCAGAGGTCCTCTTCACCCCATGTCTCCCCATCCCTGACCTGCACTGGAATCAGGACCAAGTGATACACATAAGTCAGTAACTGAATGGATGACTCCGTTTCTCTTACGGCCCGCAGAAAGAATTCTAGAACTCTGAGTGCTGATTTTTAACTCCAGGGATCCAATAAACAACGGGAGGGGAGTTTGTGTCCAGTTCCAGAAAGCAGCTGAAAGGACAAGGTGAGAGGCGACTTATTCCTGAAATCCCCTTTCGCATCATGTGCAATAAAACGGACATCCTGGAGAGTTACTGCGGCCAGCCTTTCTCCCACCGTGGTTCCAAGGCATCTGGCTCTATTTCAGAGTGAGGGAAGTTAAATGGACTTCAATGTGATGCTGCGGGGTACACATCTGTGCACACCGGCACCCCCTGGAGAGTTTTCTGGTATTTGCGGGTGGGAGGGCATGCTGCCTCTCCCGTCTAGCAGCTCCCCACACTGACGTATGTACAAAGAACTCTGTGTAAACCACCCTGTGTTCTCCTTAATCTGTTCACTTCCTACCTTCATACTGAAAGCAGCGTGACTAAATGTTCCTGAAAAATCATCATCACGTTGAAATCATATACGTCTTGCAAGTACCTCCTCATTATACGGAAGAAGAAGGTTGACGTTATCAATTGATTATTTAGCTGTTTTTGAAATGTTTTAATGATGTGAAATATGATAATAGGATTGGTAGGAAAATCAATGCATCACATACAATTGAATCTTATGTACACTGACAAAAAAATTTTAAAAAAATATAGGGCATTTTGTGCAATGCCAGAGGAGTTGAAAACTGATTTTCTCCAAAAGGAAAGAGATTTGAGAAATTCTTTTTTCCAAGTTTAGAAACCATTCAAACTTCATGAGTTTGCTGTTTTGATCATAATTTAAATCTCTTCCAGGTTTCTACCCTTAGGAAAAAAAAATATGGCTTCATGCTTTTAGCACAGAAAGATCAAAATAGTATATTAAATACTCTCAGAAGACTTCTTGTACATATAAAAAATATTCACTGAGTTAATATAAAATAAATCAGAAACAGGCTGATTCTCCCTTAGATTACACAAGCACCAAAGCATTAAGAAGATGAGGGATAAAAACTGGATCAATGAAAAAAACATCAATTACCAAACAGAAACATTTAAAGATCTCAATTATAGTTCAGAGTCACTATTAATACTCCCAACTAAAGTCAACATGTTCTGTGCAAACAAATGACATCATGTCTGCACACAAGGTGGAATCTTGACCATGTACATTTTCAGGGCTTTGTTGGAAATTGTAAATAAGGGGTAACAGTTGAATGGAACGGGTTATGGATTAGGCAGTAAAGACACTGTACTGTAGCCAAGTCAACTGACCAGCAAACAAAATCCTATCTGAAACAGATAAATTGCTCTCACTGTGTCCAACATCCCCTGTTCTAAGGGAATTTCCCTCGGAAACCCAAGCTGACCTTGGCCCACGACCGCAATGTAAGCCATCTAGGAAGAATGTGCCCAGCCAGGAGCGCATTGCAGTTAAAACCCGCTACCACCTGCCCATAGGATTCCCATTACATCATGTCCCCTCTAGCCCCACAGAACCAATGATGAACTTCTCCACCATGTTAGAATTCATTATAAAATAGACATGAAAGCCTCTACATCTCCGTGAAATAAGCTGTTTGCTTGCTAAGGACACAGTTATGTATTGCTGTGTAACAAACAACCCCAATACTCAGTAGCTACAAACGACCACCATCTTATTTGCTCATGTTTCCGTGGGTCAGCAATTTGGCCTGGGCTCCACTGGGTGGTCCTTCTGCTGGTCTAGTCTAGAGTTTGTCATGTGGAGGCAGTCAGCTTGCAGTTCAGACAAGGATGGATGGATGAGCCCACCTGGGACCCACTTACACGCCTGGCTAGTGGTGCTGCTGTCACCTGAGCATCTCGCTCATGGTTCCTCATCTCAAAGAAGCTACCTTGGCTTCTTCACATGGGGGTCTCAGGGCTCTAGGTTAGAGGCCAGGACCACCCGATAGGCATGGGAGTGAACTGGCTCGAGACCACCCAGTCTCGTCAAAACCATCCTGATGATGGCGGCTGCATGAGCGACCCCTGACAAGACCGACAGAAGGACTTCCCAGTGGAGACCAGCCCAAGTGGCTGATTCATAGAATTATTAGCAGGGGCACCTGGGTGGCTCAGGTGGTTAAGCGTCTGACTCTTGATTTCAGCTCAGGTCACGATCTCAGGGTCGTGAGATTGAGCCCTACACTGGGCTCTGCACTCAGGGCAAGAGTCTGCTTGAGGACTCTTTCTTCCTCTCCCTCTAACCCCCCGCCTGCTCGTGCTCTCTCTCTCTCTAAAATAAATACATCTTTTTAAAAAAAGAATTATGGGGGCGCCTGGGTGGCTCAGTCATTAAGCGTCTGCCTTCAGCTCAGGTCGTGATCCCAGAGTCCTGGGATCGAGCCCCGCATCGGGCTCTCTGCTCCACGGGAAGCCTGCTTCTCCCTCTCCCACTCCCCCTGCTTGTGTTCCCTCTCTCGCTGTGTCTCTCTCTGTCAAATAAATAAAATCTAAAAAAAAAAAAAAAAAAGAATTATGAGCAAATATAGTGTTTGTTACAGTGAAGCATCAACCTTAGAGTTGATCTGGCATGCAGCAATAAGTAACTGGTCCAGAAAGTGTTACCTAGAGGAGGCTGTTCCTATAAAAAGAGCTAAAAACATCCTGTATTGGCTTTGAAACTGAGGGCTGCATAGAGTTTGGAAAAATAATACCGAAAATGGCTCCTGGAAGCTAGACAAAGAAATGATCACCTATGGTACGTAGTGAAGAAAGACCACAATGGTAGCCTACAGTAACTTCGAAGATAAAGATGTGCCTAATAATCTCATCTTTGGAGAAGGTAGGGCTTTTCAACTTGAGCATTCTTGACATCTGCAGTCAGAAAATTCTCTGTCATCAGCGGCTGTCACGTGCATCAGAGGATTTTTAGCAGCATTCCTGGCTTCTGCGCAGTAGACTCAATCCAGCGGCCATGAGTGTAGAAGGTGTCACCTTTACATGAGCAAGCGGGTGCTCTGTGGATTCCAGTAACTGGCCCGCCATCTCCCATATAGCAAGCTGTAGTCAATTCTTGGGGCTGCCATAACCAATGACTCTCTTTCAATTCCAGAGGTTAGGAGTCTGGGAAAGATCTCCCTGTGTTAACATCAAGGTGTACCCAGGGTTGTGTTCGTCTTGAAGGCCCTGATATAGAATCCATTCCCTTACTCCTGGAGGGTGCCTGCATCTCTTGGCTCATGGCTTCTCCCTCCATCCTCAAAGCCAGCAATGGTGGATTAAGCCCTTCCCAGACAGAGTTAGTGTTATCTCTGCTGCCCTCCTCGATGTCTAAAAATCCTTGTGATCACGTTGGACCCACCCGGATAACCCAGGATCCTCTCCCGAAGTGAGCAGTCAGTGGATGAACAACCTTAATCCCATCTGCAATTTTAATCCCCCTTTTGCCCTGTAACCAAAAATATTCACAGGTCCTGGGAATTAGGATGTGGGCACCTTTGCGGGGGAAACCATTATTCTACCTACAGCAAAAGTTAAGGGGCAGAACTAATAACCAGGGATAGAAGAATGGGAGAGCAGCAGAGTGTTGTGGGGGAAAGGTTTTATCAGAAAGGTAGGAGTTTCTGAAAAAAACCCAAGGGAGGCTTCTAGCCCTGCCTGGGAAGCTCTGTGGAAGAAATCACACTAAAGTCACGATTGAACCTTGTGGTTTTTCCATCAAAATTTGGACAGCCCTAATCACACCAACTCTATTAAATTTACAATTGTCATGAATATGAAGGCAGGGTGGTTCGACATGAAGAATTTGATTTTGCTCAAGACACATACACACACACACACACACACACACACACACACATTCTAGTCTAGATTTTACTGTATTCTTCAGTAAATCTTTTTCTTGACCCTTACATGCATTATGCTACAAACAGGGAGAAAAATCCCATAATAAAATAAAACAAAAAAACCCCATAGTGTTCTTGAAGGAGAAAAGAGAAGGAATATTTTGTATTTTGTTGATATAAACAGGGATTTCTCTCTAAGAGGCTAGAGGTGAGGCTGTCCAGGAAAGAGCCTCCACGTGGCAGGGTGGGATCCAGCAGTTGCCACACATGATATTGCCTGTCTGGGCTCATGTGTTGGGGGGAATGTGCGTATGTTTAATGAATTAGGTCATCTCTGTCTATAGTTGGACCCAGACTCCCCATAAGCTTCCACCATGTGAGAGTTAATTTCTGCAGTGGAAGCAAATCTTAAAAATGGAAGTGTGAGGGACAGACGCATCTGGGCACCACGTGTCTAGAAGAATGTTCTTAGATATGGGTTATGTTGTAAATGGCTTCAGTTGGCATCACTTGCAGGGCTGTCCTGTTCCTTGTGTGTATGTAGGGGTTCGAAGTCTATGGGGAAAGAGGCAGAAGAGCTGCTCCAAGCTGGTAGGTGATACGCGGGACACACAATGGCGGCTAAAGAAAGGGTTTCCTAGAAAGAGAACCCAAGAAATGTCTATGGAGGAGCATCCAATGATGCCCGGTGCTGAAAATTGGGTTTTATTTGTCCACAAAGGTGTGGAGAACCAACAGTATGCATGAATTCATGTTGTGAACCAACCAAGGCATGAGGCAGGTGCACAGAAAAGCAAACCACTTCATTTGGGTGTTGTGGAGGGTAGGTTACTGGAACAATCAGTCAGTAATGATAAATATAATTCCTGTAGCAAGGGACTCATTTGTAAGGTCTCTGTCACTAAGACTAGGAGGTACGTGCTCAATTCTGTTGAAAATGGAAGCCATCAAAGCATTATCAATTGAAACCTTAACGTGACTTTATGAACGTCCAGAAAATTAATCTCTTTCCAGTGTTTCTGGCACCTAATGTGCTTTTAAATATTAATTCTACGCTGGATGTTATCATATAGTAGGCGGGTTTTTGCTTTGTCTTGTGTTTTGACCTCTGCCGGATCATTCTGGATGCATGAGACACCATGTAAAGGAGGCATGGGGTGACCACACATCCAGGTCCACATGCAAAGTCGCAGGTAAACATCATCATTATGACACTGTGAAGTTCCAAGCATTATAGGATCCATGCCCATATTCCTACACAGAATTAGGGAGGTTTCTTTTTGCTGAGATTCTTCTTGGTTCTATTGGTGGTTCTGTAAAGTTATGCAAATATATCTGATTCTATCATTTTAGGGCAAACCAACTTGCAAAGTCACAAGTGGAGGGCACGCCGACGTCAAGTGAACATTGCTACTGTGACCCTTGCAAGAGGCTGGCTCGTATGCTTGCACAACTGCCTTCCAGATTTGTGGGTTTATGAGTCGGTGCATACATAGCTAGAAATGGGGGCTGCTCATCTTATGACAGATGCGTGTTGCGTGCCTTGAGTTGTGCAAAAACAGCAGTGCATGTTCTCCGTGAGCTGAGAACGTGCATTCTCGGCACAGCTGTGCTGTGGTTCTGATTTCTGGCCTTAACATAATGGCTCTTGTGTGTCAGTAAGCATCCGAGCAGAAGGGTTTAGCACACCACACACCAAAACTGGGCTATCATGGAAATGCTAACAGAAAGCAATGCTATTCGAAACAAATCTCCCCCTTCTACCTATATAAAGCCCTGTTCTGGTCAATTGTCCCTCCGGAAACCCATGCCCTACCTATTTGTTTGGGTAGACCGATCAGGCTACCATCAGCCCCAAAGGCATGCCCTACACAGTAGATGGGCAAAACCCCCATTAAGATCGGCTTTTTAAAACTAGATTTTTCATAGTTAAAATATTTACTAATTAAAAGTCTTCAGCAAATGTTGCCTTCTTGAAAGAACTAAGCAATGCATACCATTGTAAAGCCACTAAGTCCTCCGTCTCCAAAGCAAGCATTCTCGATAACAGGTTTATCTAGACCCCACTACAAGCGGCCTCTTGGAACATGCTAGGGAATTTTACTTTGCATGTGCCCCGCATCTAGCTGCGCACGCGTCTCTCTACAGATGAGCACCCACATCTTCCAGGGCAGTGGATCCACACATCTTTCCTGCGGCATCGGATGAAGAATCCTGTGGGCTTCACGCCCTCATGCTTCTGCCAATGGGGAAACAGATGGTGTGAGTCGAGGCACCCTCTGGACACAACATCCTTGCAACCCACACAAAGCAAAGTGGGGGAAATGCTTGAAATCAGCGTCCGATACTGGGTCTGTTTCCATATGGCCTTTGTCCTTTCCAGAGACTAGTTTACAATGAAGTCAGCATGATGGCTTTTTCTGGATGAGCCACACCTAAGATTGCAGAGTGATGAGCACCATCCAGCAGTTTGCAAGAGACAGCTGTTGGTGGTTAAAGGCACCACACTGACACGTCTGTAATCATCCTCCAAGGGCTCCTTCCCTGCCGTGGATTTTCTCAAGGTGAGGGACCAGTCTTTATTTTAATACCCCAGCCCACAAAAGTCACCAAATTCGACATCTACAGTTACATTTATATTGGAGCAATTTGGAGGAAAAAAAAACACCCTTCCAAAAAACATTGTCTTTGGTTTTCCTCTTTCCTTAGCCAACCGTCTTTGCCGAAGTAATTTTACTCCTTGTTTTTGTGAGCATCAGCAACTTTTACTCAGAAGGAGCTCATCAAAAACATGTTGCGTTTTAGTACAAGGATAAAGGGGAATAGCCTCCTGTTTGTTTTCTCTGTTGTTTACGATTATTGAAGAAGGTTGCCTTTTCTAAGTTGCATTTGGAGACAAATAATTACTGAGTCTTCCCATACTGTGGACACAGTGTGGAATAAATGGAAGGACAGAAAGTAACATCATTTATAATATATACAAGGTGACATTAATAAAGAAATAGCCATCAAGTTCTAGTTAAAATGGACACATGAGATTGGGTTGGTAAGTCCACAGGTCCTCCAAAGATTGCATTGCGCAGAATGCAACAACTTTACCAAAATGTTGAAGAATTTATAGTGCTGGGAATTTGGCAGAGAAAGGTTACATGGAGGTGGCATGGGGGAAGGTGGACGTAGGGACCGAACACAGCTGCGGGCTGCCATTTTGAGGTCGACTCTCTGAGTGGAAGCAACCCCAGCCCATGGAGCCCCCTTCTCAATCACCTCCGTAAACAGGGGACAAAGTACTACCCATCCACAGGAGCGACTCCTGAGGAAGGAGAAGAAATGGATCTTTCTGAAGAGCATCTACTGCAAAAGCATGACAGATATTCTGAAATCAGGACAGACTGTGTAGACACCAAAAGCCAGGCTGAGGAACCAATGATACTGGTTCTCAGGACGTGACCAATCTAGCATCACAACCTGCAAGACAACAAGTCCAAGAAGCAGAAAGCAAGGTCATCAAGGCAAATTTCAGAGCAAATGTTGAATGCTGGGGAAATGGACTGTGGTGGTTGTTTTGTTCTAATACAGAGAAGAGATCCAGCTAAGCCACAGAAGAAGATTCACTGCATCCAAGAAGACAAGCCTGTCTGACCAAAAGAAATCCCAGAAGAAAAGTCGAAAAACAACTTTTCTGAGTTAACAAAAGACCTGAGTCAACAGATGAAAGAAGTTCACTGAATTTAAAGAAATCACAGATACTCCATTAATCCCAAACCTTAATTCAAATGACAAAAGTAACCACAATGAAAAGGTCATAGGCAAAATATACGTAAAATTATAAAATAATAAAAATAAATAAAAGTATAAGTAGGTATGCCTAGTGTACAAGTCTGTATCAGTAAAACCTGGATGAGGCATGGGAATCTCTAAGAATCTGCACACTCGAATGCCCACTGGGTCCAGATGGGCAGGTTGATGACTGAGGCAGGTGGCGGTATGGAGACGCGGATGCGCATGTTAAGACCTGGAGTTGTCTGCTAAGTCACACTGAGTAAGTTCCAAATGAGAGTTTGTGTGCTCAGACGCTGGCTGCAGGTGCCGTCTTATAATTTACAAAGTATATTATAACTTATACTGATAATATAAAATAATAATACAGAATTATAATGTCTAATTGTCATTTCTGTAATCCAAAATCTGTCAGTAAATTCAAAGTTAAACGCTCTGGAGACCACATACACAGCCTGGAAAAGTCCTGTTTGTCCCACATAACAACTGGATCGTAACCCCCAATCTACCCACCTGCCTTCTCAAATTTGGTGGATGCTCAGCCCCCTCCCCCAACCACACCCCCTCGCCTTGCCTTTGTTCTTCTGTTTTCTCTGTGTACTATGTTTTCTCTCTCCCCTTGGCTTCTTCCATTTGGATCTCCCTCTACTGCCTGAGCTGGTAAGCCCAGGGCCAGCAGAGCAAGGAGGGAAGGGAACAAGGATAAACCTAGGATTTGTACCCTGATGTCTACATTAGGAAATGCAAGGGGAAGGGGCCAAGATGCTCTGCAGAATTTGGGCACTGTTGCCCGGCTATGTGAGATGGTAGCAGTCCTGGAAAGGAGAGGGTTAAACAGCGAAGAAGCCACAATAGGGAGACTGGGAATCCCACGCTATCCTAGGCATCAAGGAGGAAGAGCCTGGGAGAGGCTCCTGTTGGTGAACATGGCTAAGGGTTTCTACTGTGAGTCCAACATTCAGCGTTGAGCTGTCTCCTCGTCTCCCTGTGTCACTCACAATCGCGATGCCTAGAGCACACACAGCTCTGACGTGGGAGGCATGATGAGGAACGACAGACGTGATAACAGGGGGACTCTGTCCACTGGTAAAATGAAGCAGAAAGGACAGTGGGGTGGCACCAAGTGCAGGAATCTTGAGAAGACATAACTTGGAGCATTTAACCACCATTGCCGCCCGCCTTCACCTCCAGATATCCTCAGAAACACAGGGAAGAACACCAAGAACCCTCATTGTAATGGGATTGCTAAAGTTCTTTTACTTGGGTTTCCAAGGGAAGGGTGACATCCAACATTTGGGGAGCTCGAAGCATCTACATGAGACTTCTCAAGACCCATCTGATGGGACTCTCTTCTTGGATTCTGCAGATGGCTTCAAGATGACCCCAGGTATTTTGTAAGCCACTCATGACCCAAGTCTCCTCTTCAGCCACCCCCTCTCCTATACCATCTTGCCTTCCCTTCCAGAAGCCATCCTCAATGGGAGTGACTGTGACCCACTCTTCCAGAAGACAAGGGGCAATGCCTAGAGACAGTTTTTGAATGGCACAACTGGGGATGCTCCTGGCATCTGTTGGGGGACACCAGGCACGCTGCTCCACACCCCACAATGCACAGGACACCCTCCCATAAAGAGTGATCCAGTCCCCGAATGTTGTGTCAAGATGGGGAAACCCTGAACTAAATCCATCATGGTGTCTCAACTTCCAACATGTCTTTGGTTCTTCCATGTTTCCCCACTCCTGTGTGTCTTCCTGCCTACATTCTAGTTATTTATATAGATTCGTTGTTAATATTCTTACTTAGACCTCCGTACGAAGAGGTGAATTAATCATCGATCTTACAGCCACCACCACCCTCAGCAAGATCTCCCCTTATTGATGTGTCTTCCCCTTCACCCACAGCCCCGCTCCCAGCCCAGCAACCCACATCCCCCGACCCCCACCCTGTGCAATCTGACATCTGCCCTTAACTATGCTCTTGGCTTGTAAAGTACACCGCATTGCATTGCCCTGCAAGTATGTGTTTTTCATTTATATAAATAGCACTGTGCTATAAATCTCATTCTGTTTCTGAAACACTCAACAAAATGTTTTTAAGACCTAATCATGTTGCCGAATTTCCGACTATTCTGCTGCACATCTCCAGGCGGCATGCGTCAACCATGTTTTATGAACTTTACATTCTGATGGCTACCTAAGCCGCCTTTGATTTCTTAAAGGCACGTGTAATACGCTGGATGTGTCACTTACGCGCTTCTGTAGGAATTTCTCTGGGATACATACCTAGGGATATTGCTGGGTCATGAGATGTCTACTTACTTAGCAAAAATCTAGAGTGTGGCCAGAACGTTCTTCAGAATATCAACCCCCACACTGATTATCACTGTCAGGGCAGGAAAGCTCCCATTTTCTCATACTCTGGAGACAAGCAGGTGTGTTCTTGTTTTATATAGTTTGCAATCCCAAAGCATACAAAAACGCCCCTCATTGTTGCTTTAATTTGCAACTCCCTGATCATGAATAGTCACGTGTTAAAAGGGTTTACTTTTTTTGCATTCCCTATTCTTGTACTTTGCCTGTTTTCTTTCTATAGGGTTTCCAGGGCTTTTTTTCTGATTCATTTGCAAGAGTCCTACCTATATTCTAGCTAAGACTTCCTTTTTTTATATTTGGATATTACAAATAATTTCTTCCATCCTTTCAACCATTCATTAAACTTCTCTGTGATGCCCTTGACACAAAGCCTTCATTTCAATGAAGTAAAATTCCTCTTATGATTTTTGCTTTCAGGATCCTGTTTAAGACATCTTTGCCCCCTCCAAGGCCAAAAGGATATTCTCCTTCATTTCCTTTTACTTTATTTGATCATCAATACATAAGTGTTTAATCCATCTAGGGGTCTTCTTTGTATGCACTGAGAAGGTGCAGACCCAGTTTCGTCTTCCTTCATATTGTGAACCAGTTTCTCCAACACCATCTTTCCAATTCTCCCCTTCCTTTATTAATGCACAAGGTCCTACTTCTCAAGCATTAAAGGGCCATATCGAGAAAGCGCTAATTTGGGGGAACTCCCGTGTCCCATTTTTCTTTTGCCGCCCTCACTACCAGTGCCTATGTGTTCTTGCTGCTTTGGAATTTAGGGGCACCACACTTGTGGGACAAATCCTCACTCTTTGCCTTTTCTCCCACGATGGACTTGGCTTGTTTCAGATGTGTTTTTTTCATATCCTTTAAACTAGTTTAACAATTGCTCAAAAATCAGTATCTTCATTGGTAGTATATTTGGATGATACATTAATTTGAGAAAGAGTGATTTTCTTTATAAGGTAGCTTGGGGGTGCCCCAAAAGGAGAGCATGAGATATAAGCTATGTGTGGGCACATTGTTATGGGATATGGTCCCAGGGAGCAGACACGAAGAACAGGAGGGACAAAGCAGAGGAGGAAGCACCAGCAACAGGATGCATTACTGGTTTGCCCATCACCATGATGGGTCCCTTTGCGGTGGAACATCTGGCAGATTGTAATGGTTTCTGCCATGGATTGTACACTTTCTGCCAAGTCCAGGTATTACACCTCCTTTTAAAGCCTTCCTTGCATCTCACCCCACCCCATCTGGTCCCTTAGGCGATGCTCTGGATGTAGCACACACCACTCAACCGACGAGTAGGGAGTTGGGGAAGTTTTAACTCCTTTTTCCTACAAATTCCCCACATCAACAAGCACTGCATGTAACCACCATGTGTTCTGTCAGAGTTCCCAGAGCGTCCCTCTCTTCTCCAAGGAGACATGCCTTCCTCCTCTAAGCATTTCACAACTCAGCCTAAGTCACCCAAGTGCACAGATGGGCCAATCCACTGTCACTCCTTGTTCTTCTCACATGCCTCTATGGACACTGAGGTTCTGGAAATCAGGTTTTGCTGGACCTCAACTGTTGTATTCTCATACAGAGAGGAGCCTTTCATACTCTTGTAGAACCACACATACACACACACACAAAATACAGAAAATACGCATTATTACTAAGATACACATTAAACATGACTCGCTTAGTTTTTTTAAATCACTCTGAAATCATACCACATCTTCCTCCAACATACCACCTTCTCTCCTCTACGCTATTTCAGAAAAGCACAAAGATGTAATCTTACTATTACCTTCCACCCACAACACAGGTTTAGAATAGCTTGTTTTTTAAGCATGGCCTTGGCCGCAACGGCATCAGCTAAGACCAGAAAAAGGACAGAAGAAAAGCCAGAGCAGAAGGTAAAGTCCACTGAATTACGGTGGGTGACCCCTCCCATGTCTACAGCTCACATGTCCTCCTCAGTAGGATTCACTGATTCTGCCTCTTCTGTCTTGTTTATACACCTATTGTCAACACACAGCTCTCTGTGTCTCTAGCACCCTAATCCATCTGGTCACCTCTTAATGTTCCCGTCATCTCCTTCTTCCCTTCCTCCATGACCCACGTTGATAAGCCTTCTGATGACTCACTTCTGTTTTACAGCTCATGGCCCCACCTGCCAATAAAGTATTTTAGTGAACACTCCAAAACCCTGTGTCCTCTGGTCCAGAAATGGCATAAATCTAAGGTAACCCAAAGAAGGATCTGTACCATTATTACTCGTCCAAACTTCTTTTTTTAATGAAAACCACGTTTGTGGGTTGGAGCCATCCAATCCAGATGTCTCCGTGGTGACCATAAGAAGAGACATACTCTGGCTTCTCTGTTCCCTTTTCTAGAATCTCAATAAAAGCTCAGTTGTCCTCCATGCTCTGTGGATGCACACGTTGTTATTTGTTGCAACCACGTCATCTGCAAAGCACATTTCGTGCACACTTTCTGCATAATGTGTGATTTCTGCTAGTGCTCGTGCACACCTACAGAGTCTGCAGCAACTATGCTGGGTGTTTGTCTCACGCAAAAACAACCTCATTAAAAGCGGGTATGCCCTTCTCACGTTGCCCACGCTCAGATTAAATATAGACCTTTGCCTTCTAGTTCATTGTTGTACCAAAACAAAATGTCATGGCAAATGGAAAGCCACTGAATTTATTAATTCAAAATGCTTTCCTTTGCCCAGAGAAATAAAGCCCACCTGTATAAATATGAGCAGGCCAGGAAAGAACCGTTTACTTATTACTGTAAAGCCTTAAAGACAGTGGGAAGTAACTCTTGTTTATTTTTTCAACACCAATTAATATTTAAATCCACGGCAATGGCAGGACGAGCGTGAGAACCTGAATAGATAGGGATATAATCAAACATTTATAAAATCACACAGAATACCTTGTCTGGTAGTTACCCTACGTAATGCCAGAATCATTTAGGGTTCCTTGTGGGTAGCATGATATGCTTGCGGAGAATGACCGGCCCTCACAGACCTAGAAGTCCAATGTATTTTTTTTTCTCTCCAACTTTAAAAGCACTGCCAAATCTGGGATAAAAGCCAACCCAAAAAATTTTGCACTGTTAGCAAAAGAACAATTAGGGCATCCCGGGTGGATTAACTTATGGTGTCATTCTTTGGGCTGTTTTATAGTATTTGTTAAGATTTGTTTTCTTTAAGTCAATCTTATTTAGACTTCTTTCTGAGTAAAAGCACATGGAGATCACAGGATGATTGTCCATCTGTCACAAACAATTTGCAACAATGCCCTTTGTAGATGGCCGCCGGTTTGGCACCCCAGAATACGGGATGCCCGCAAGTACCAATATATCCCAAATACTACCTGGGACATACTTATTCTTACCACTAATACATTAACCAGTCAAATTAGAACTTGGGGAGAATAATGAATGATTTTTAAGTATAAGTTTGAAAAAAATGAGTAATTTTTACAGTAAAAGTATGTTCCATGTAAATGTGGGATATACTTATGCTTAAAAATTATTCATTATTTTCAAGTAAAAGTAGATAAATTTTTTTAAATGATTAACTTTGAAAGTAGAAGTATGGGGTGCCTGGGTGGCTCAGTCGTTAAGCGTCTGCCTTCAGCTCAGGTCATGATCCCTGGGTCCTGGGATCGAGTCCCGCATCGGGCTCCCTGCTTGGCGGGAAGCCTGCTTCTCCCTCTCCCGCTCCCCCTGCTTGTGTTCCTGCTCTTGCTATCTCGCTCTCTGTCAAATAAATAAAATCTTTAAAAAAAAAAAAAAAAAAGAAAGTAGAAGTATGTTCCGTGCAAATGTGGGACATACTTCTACTTTAAAATTATTCATGATTTATCCAAAGTTCAAATTTAAGTTGGGACATACTTCTACTTAAAAAAGTATTCATGATTTATCCCAAATTCAAATTTAAGTGAGCCTCCTATATTTTATCTGGCAAACCCACCTTTATGAGCAGAAACTACAGCTTCTTTTTTTTTTTTTAAGTAGCAGATGATACCATAATACCACCTTGGTGTTGTTGGGTGTTGGGAGAAATATTGTCCTTCTGAAGCTATCAGATACGATGTTGTCTTAACTCTGCCTCACTGCCCATCAGGAACAATTTGCTCCAGAGCTTATCTGCAGGATTGGGAGCCCACACCGGTCACCAAACGTGTGACCATCTCCTTGTGCATTATGATGATGGTCAGCCATTGAAATTCTCCAGGATAAAGCCCACAAAGAGAAAAGAGGGGAAAAAAAATCTCTTAAGGCAGCAAATGGCTGTCCCATGTGTTTATACTTAGGTCAAGCCTTACACTCCTGATACCTCGTTTCCTAACTCCTCCCTGCTTTGTATTCCCCTGGCAACTTCTGCCCAAGCTTGTCTGAGCTGGTCCCAGACAAGAGCGGGCTCAGAGCACCACTGTGTTCCATCATTGAAAGATACACCCATGGAAGACTAACAGAGCAGAGCTTAAAAATCCCATCCAATCCCATCTAATCCCATCCCAGCTGATTCAAATTGGGAAAGTGGCCTTTCATTCTCTACGATGGGATAAAGGGGCCCGCCCTGTTCCCAGCACCATCATGGAGCTCGAGGAGTTTATGGAGAGGGTGATTCTGTAGGAGTTGCACAGAGGCATTGTTACGAAAAAATATAAAGCAGGGAACAGAAGCGTCGTGTCTCCTATATTATTCAGGAATCTGCTGTTTTTCAATGAATAAAGTTCTAGAAAGTTTGGTCTCTTGATGAACATCCAATGCTCATGCCTTTTGCAGAATGGAGGCCAGTCACTGGGGAGGGTGTAAACAGGCAAGAAGCCCCACTGGGGCTCTGGACATTGTGGAGGCTAGGGACGCTGGGAGAAATTCTGGACTCTAGTCTGGTAGACCTGAGTTCGAGAGGAATGCAATATGGAAAATACGCCCAACAACGCTCCTCTCTGAGTGGTTCCTGTGGGATGACATGAGAGAGGGATTTGGAGATCACCCTGTCCCCGTGAGCCTGGTCAGCACTGCTGTCCATTCACGGAGGAGACGTATCTAAGGAACAAAAGTGGCTAGAGGTCAGCTTGACCCAAGCCAGGAGAAAATAAGACTTATATCCGTTGGTTCCCAATGTCCTTTTTGGGTCCAAACAGAAATTAAATTCCTTCTCAGTGTATTTCTGTGGTGGGTCAAGGAAATGTAATAAGATACTTCTAAGAGGCTTTCAACAGAAATGGTGAAAATTGCTTTTGGCATGAGAAGGGCCAGCTTTCTGGAACCGTAACCAATGGGAAATAGCAGATCCTTGAATAATGTAGGAGACACAAGGCTTATGTGTCTTTATAGTCTTAACATAACTGTGTGTGTGTGTGTGTGTTTGTGTGTGTGTGTGTGTGTGTGTGTGACTTGCTAAGAATATTATCATTAATGGAAGAAATATGGTGTCTGCCTTTATGGACCTCAAAAGCATTGGAAAGCAACCATTAAACTTAAGACATTACACATAATTATAGGATCTACTGTTGATGTTGAAATTACTTATTTACATCATGTTGCCCTAGCAGCCGCGGGGGAGGGAGCTCCTTCCTCCCACTGGTCCCTTCGCGACAGCAAACACTCCCACAATCAACCACTGAGACCACTTCCCAGCGGTTCTGTGTGCAGACGACGCACACACAGGGTGTTCTTTCTGAACTCACAGCTCTGGTCTCTGTCCTTGATCTTCAGTCCGTACTGTTTCCCATCCATGTCCCTGACAAACATATTTGACCTCATCAGCAATGACGAACCAAAGACATTGTCAACAAACTGTCCGAAACGGGGCTCAGCCTAGTCCGCGTGTGGCTAAATAGTATTCATCTCAAGTTGTGTGCGAATGGTCTCCCGGCTGGGAAGCGCTTCAGCGGGACTTGACTCACAAATAAAATGAAAACTGTGGACCCACTTCCCTAACGCTAGATGCACTGGCCCAATGGAACAGGGATATTCGTGCATGTCAGGGAATATTAACTCAGAGTCGAATGTGGTTTGTTTTTTTTTTTACAGTTGAGCTGTTTCCCTTCTTGGAGGAGCTGCATAATGCAGAATACTCTGAAGCCCAAACCAGCGTTGAGTTTTCCCTCCAGGCTCTGTTGCGTGGCCCAAATACTACAAAAGTAAGAACACATCTTTTAAGCACGTGCGTGGAGACTTGCCGTGGAAACAAAGATTTTTTAAAATTTTTTATTTTATTTTTTAATTTTAGTAGGCTCCACGTCCAACGTGGGGCTTGAACTCACGACTCTGAGATCAAGAGTCACGTGTTCTACCGAATGAGCCAGCCAGGACGCCCCGACCTGAAATATATTTTTGAAAATAAAAGGTGCCTTCCACTCTTGGCACCTTTCTGGAATAAATTAAAACATACGAGTTTGTGAGATCCCACAGGCACCACCCCAAAATGCTGAAATGATGCGGCTTGAGGCGTTTATGAAATAATGAGCAGACTTCAGATCTGATAAGCCCTATTAAAAACAGAAACCACGAAAACATTCGCAAACAATAACTATTCTCCCTTTAATGAGCCAAAATGAAAAAAGTACATGGCTCCCCATAACCTGTCGTTACCTGGTTGGTAGGAAAAAAAAAAAATGTTGCATAACGCACATGTGGGATGCAGACTTAACATGGACGGAATTTTGCCTAACTATAATTTTCCAATTATTCTGATGTAAGGGGACTCGTCTACCTGTTTCTAAGAAGTGTAATTTATCGTTCTCCAACGGTCTCCTTGGTGTGCGCGATTCTAATGCCTTCCACATGCCTGCACCTGCCCCAAGGGGGACGACACGGCTGGAAGGACTGGGATATTCGATCTAAAGTCTTCGGTCATGGAAGGCGTGAACAGTACCCGTGAACTGTTCCGACATTTATAGAGGGAGCCGGCATGATGATAGATAGCAAGGGATGGACAGGGCTTGAGAGGCTGCTCCAGAAATGCCCATGAATACCAGTGGACAGTGGGGATACTGTACTTGGGCTTTGTTGTCAAAACCCAAACAAAAAAGCAGAACCGAGAATCCGTTAAAAGTTTTCCTCAACAACCTGCCTCGATCTCCCTCCACGGCCACCTGCTTCGTGTGTTTCCAGACCTTTTCTGTGGATGCGGGTCCCCCAGATGCACACTGGAAGATGTATGTTTCCTACGCGTGCAGCCTCTTTCCCCAAAAGCAGGCACGCTGTCCTTGGAATTTGGTGAGTCACTTTTTCACATGTCGGTATGTCGCAGAAATCTTCCCGACCCAAAAAAGAGGTCTTTCCATGTTGGTTTTTTTTGTTCTGTTTTGTGTTTTTACAACTATAGCTTACTCTGTATATTGGATGCACTGTGGTTTATTTTCAAATTCTGCCTTAATTTGATGGTTATTTCTGAAGCCGCCGTATTCTTGTTTCGGTTACTTTCTTAGTAATTTTCATGGAGAATAGTAAAAGAAACCAAAGGATCTGATAATCCCGCCACAGAGAAATTTCTGTTGCCCTTTTGTTTCAATAAGGGATGTATGCCCACGGCAAGAAAACTCAAGTGTATGGACATTACCTCTTTACCGTGCTTGCCTTGCAAATATAAATCAGTAAGAAAAGATAACCTATAGGATGGGCAGGTAACATAAATAAACATTTCACACACTTAAAAGCAATATGCAGAAAGTAACTCTTAATCATAGGAAACAAGCTGAAGATTGCTGGAGGGGAGGGGGTTGGAGGGATGGGGTAACTGGGTGATGGACATTAAGGAGGGCACGTGACGTAATGAGCACTGGGTGTTATGTAACACTGATGAATCACAGACCTGTACTTCTGAAACCAATACTTTATATGTTAATTAACTGCATTAAAATTTAAAAAATTAATTTAAAAACACGCAAAAAGTAGCATATAAGAGACGGTGAATTGGTTCATCTAAAAATGCCACAAAACTTTTTAAAAAGCCACCAATCAAGGTGAAAGAGTTTTTGCCTACAAAACTGGCAAAAAAACAATTTTTAAGTATAATAGTCTATCAACAGTCTGGGGAAAACTTTAAAAAAAACCAGTCCATTGAGTGGAAACAAAAGGAATATTTTCTGGAGGTTCATCAGCCCATCTTGGCTAAAATTTGATAGGCATCTATAAGGAAGACATTTGGAGGAGGAAGAGGAGGAGAAGGGGTGGGCATTTCTCTATTTTGTATGCGTGTGTGAATGTTTAAAGTTAAAATCCTGGAGGCAGGGAGACAAAGGAATGGTGCGGAAGCCACTTGGGGTTGCTCCCCACGTGAGGGTGAGAGATGCACGCTGGCCCCACCATTCTTCCTCCTCCGGCAGGACTGCCAATGCCCCGGGGAAAGCACACAGACCCTGAATGAAGCCCCGTGAGCTACCAGATGCACCGGAAGAAGGCGAGGAAGAGCGGAGGCATTGTCCACGCTCCCCCGTCCCTCCAAGGGGACACTAAACCCATCCAGGACCCGTGCTCCTTCCTCTACTTTGACTTCCAGTGCTGGCTTGTTCTAGTTCTTGAAAACGGGACCGTGCCATCTTGCAGGACTGTGTGAGCCAAACTACTGGCAGCTTGCAATCCAATCATGGCAGGGGTGAGTCTTTACACAACGGAAATGGGCAAAAGCTGCAAGTCTGGGCATTATTTTCCCAGGAGGTAACTGGCTTACCAGCACACCACTGCGGGAGACCTAAACCTAAATGGTGTCTGCAAGCCACAAACTGGTTTTCGCGGTGTGAATGGGATATGCTGCTGGTAGGGGTGACAGGTGCAATAATGAATGTGCAGTGTAAATCTGGAACGCCTCCAGGAAAAATTCTGAGCTACCAGGATGTTCTCAAAGTAAGCCAGTAGACCCAAGAGCGTAAATGTAAACTGAGGAGACACATGCGTTCCACCGCCAGTTTCTACTTCGACACAAAGCAGATGGGTAAACCTGAAAATAGGAACATTTGCAATGCAGAAATTCAGCCCACTGCAACCTCCCTGTTGTTTGGAACAGCTGCCAAGAAAGACAATAATGTTTTTCAGAAGATCTGCTAATTTACTTTGTCTTTTTTTTTTTTTTTTAAGATTTTATTTATTTATTTCAGAAAGAGCAAGAGAGCACAGAGGGGGCGGGAGAAGCAGGCTCAACGCTGAGCAGGGAGCCCAATGCAGGACTCGAACCCAGGACCCTGGGATCACGACCGGAGCCGAAGGCAGACACTTAACCGACTGAGCCATCCAGGTGCCCCTCTGCTAATTTCCTTTCAAATGTTATAGAAACACGCTGAGCCCATGTAGGTGGAGGCCCCTCCCAACACTACACACAGACCGTACTCAAAACATAAAGTGGCCGCCAATAAAAAATGAAATTAATAAAAGTTTTATTTGGCATTCATAACCTAAAATAACAAGCAAGCCCCTTACTAGGGGATCAGTGGCCAAGTTCAGAAGTGGAAGGAACAGTGAAGAGTGATTTATAATGATTTCTTTATAACATTGGCTCCACAACGTGACTCCACTTAAAAGCACATTATTTCAAGAAAAGAGAAGGTAACTATCGGGCTCGCAGACAGACTCACAGAAGCAAACAGAGAGTCAGACTCGGGTACGGCGGGAAGCTGGAATGTGGACAACAGGGAGTCTTCTATAAACAGGGAAAAGACGGACTCAGGAAAAAGCAGGGAAAAGAGAAAGAAGAGGCAGAACGAAGTTGCTGTGGGATGTTCTAAATGAGCAAAGAGGCTGGGGCATCTGGAAGTGGAGTGACAAGTCTGATATGCTGGAGGGCAGATTACGGATGGCTTTCCCCATATTGTGAGGATATTGTCTTTTGCTTGGAGGGCAATGGAGAGCCACTCCAGCGTTTGGAGCAGAAAGACATGCACATGAATAATTGCTATCACTAATGAGTAAATGGGAGTGCAGGGCAGCTAACTCGCCCGCCATCTTGGCTCCAGGTAGATATAGAACCTGGACTCAAACCCAGGTCTGTTCCAACCACCCAGCCTGACTCCTTCTGCTCACGATTCCCCACAGTGCTCTTGTAAATACTTTTGGCTTTGCAAGAGATCTAACGTTGGTGATATTTAGAAGAAAAGTCCAAGACGGAATCAGAGGTGGGAAATGGAATCCATCAGAAAATGCCCTTTGCATGCCCACTGCAATATGGAAACTCCACATGGGCATCTTCAACACCTCTTTTCCCCCTCGTTGAGTTCCTTGCCCAGGTGCACTTTCCATCTCTGTACTGGGAGCTCTTGTTGTATAAAATGGTTTGCAACTTTTTCTACCTCATGTCTCTAGTTCCATGCAACTGGAAGGCTGCACAAGCCGAGCTCAAACTCTCGTCGGCATGACATGTCCTAGCTTTCAACGTGTCATGATTCAGGCTGTTGCTCTGGCACCAAGATCAATCTTGTTGTAAACGTTGAAATGAAGCTTGTCCTCTCTTTGCTTTGCCTTCTTTGCGAGCAACCCTCAAATGCTCCCCAACGTCAAAATATTCTTTAAGACCATGGTTTTCCAAGAAAGCTAGTCAAGAAATGGGCAGAAGACATGAACAGACATTTCTCCAAAGAAGACATACAAATGGCCAACAGACACATGGAAAAAGGCTCAACATAGATATTGATAGTTGTGTGAATCTCTATGTGGTTAAGTAGGTTTTGTTTCTGTGCTATGTTTAAGACATAGATGCACTGTTTAAAATTATCCTATTACTTCTTAATAGTATAATATTCACAATATTAACTGAATATTATGCTATCTACATATTATAATACTTAAAACTGTTTTTCAAAATAATTTTAAATATTGAATATTACCAGTTTGAGGCGTGAACCACGTGCTTCTTAAAGAAAAAAAAAAAAGGATTTTTAAAGTTGGTTATCTGCATGTATCTTGCCTGGCTAGAAACGAAATCTACTACTGTATTGAAACCCTACCATGAGGTTTATTTATTATTACTTAAAGAATTTTTTAAAAAATTTTTTTTAAAGATTTATTTATTTATTTTAGAGAAATGGGATGGGGGAGAGGGAACACCTCAAGCAGACTCCCCGCTGAGCACAGAGCCAGATGCAGGGCTCAATCTCACAACCCTGAGATCATGAGCTGAGCCAAAATCAAGAGTCAGATACCCAACTGACTGAGCCACCCAGGCGCCCCTTAAAGAATGTTTTTTAAAGTGCAAAAGCCGACTTTCAGTGAAGACCAATGCACAGAAAACAGGAATCGCCAAATGAGATCGAAGAAGGAAAATAAAAGTATGGGGTTAAGACACAAGGAGATGGATAGTATTTCAGGGTCTTCCATCCTGACAAGGACGGGCTGGATTCTTCAGCCACAAAAGTCAAACCTCTGCTTTGAAATAGTGAAGACAAACACGTGGAGACCCGCCAGTACCTCTTTCTCCTTGAAAAAGAGAACACGCCAGTGTATCAAGAACTCCAAATGCCTATGCAGATCCTCAACAAGGATCAGGGAAGGTTAGCGCAGGGGCTGCCTGCCCCATCACCAGCTGCCAAGAGCTGACAAAGATATTCCACCACCGTTAGGAGGGGAAATCCATCCAACTGGATTCCCAAAGCAGACTGTAAAACGTAATGGCAATACCCAATGACTATGGCAATTTTGACCCAAAGTTGTTAAAAAAAAAAAAAAGCTGGACCAACTTTCTGTCAAAGTACAAATTTACAGAGATTGGGAATAAGAGCTGCAGAAAAGAAAATATTACATAATGATGGACCATTAATATCTGCCCTATAAAATGCTCATGTATTGGCCAGAAGGCTGGCGTGTGCCATGTGGGATAATGGGCATGAAATGAAAAAAAAAAAAAAAAGGATTCCAGTTTTTGATTCATAGATGTCACGGGAAAGATGGCAATAGGTTTCTTCTCGACCCCAGCTGGCTTTCAATCCCTCCTTAAATCACCAATACTGAACTCCGATTTAACGTGGAAAAGTAAAGAGATTCAGAGCAGGCAACTAGGGTTTGTGCAGAAAACTGTTTTTCTAACCGCAAGCAAGATGCAAGAGTGGGTCATGCATTCAATTTGGTGCGTCCCCACTAGTACTAAAAATAACTTGAAACAAAACAGTGCTCTACTTAGACATTAATAAAACCATATTTAAAAACACTATTTCTGCCTTATTAGTATCATAAGTTAGAAGTGTCTTGCTCGGAATGTTGAAAAAGAAAAGCAAAGTTGGCAGCATCACAGTTCCGGACTTCCAGCTCTATTACAAAGCTGTCAAAATCAAGACAGTATGGTACTGGCACAAAACAGACACATAGATCAACTGAACAGAATAGAGAGCCCAGAAATGGACCCTCAACTCTATGGTCAACTACCCTTTGACAAAGCAGGAATGAATGTCCAATGGAAAAAAGACAGTCTCTTCAACAAATGGTGTTGGGAAAATTGGACAGCCACATGCAGAAGAATGAAACTGGACCATTTCCTCACACCACACACAAAAATAGACTCAAAATGGATGAATGACCTAAAGGTGAGACAGGAGTCCATCAAAATCCTAGGGGAGAACACAGGCAGCAACCTCTTCGACCTCAGCCGCAGCAACTTCTTCCTAGAAACATTGCCAAAGGCAAGGGAAGCAAGGGCAAAAATGAACTATTGGGACCTCATCAAGATAAAAAGCTTTTGCACAGCAAAGGAAACAGTCAACAAAACCAAAAGACAACCGACAGAATGGGAGAAGATATTTGCAAATGACATATCAGATGAAGGGCTAGTATCCAAAATCTGTAAAGAACTTACCAAACTCAACACCTAAAGAACAAATAATCCAGTCAAGAAATGGGCAGAAGACATGAACAGACATTTCTGCAAAGAAGACATCCAAATGGCCAACAGACACATGAAAAAGTGCTCAACATCGCTTGGCATCAGGGAAATCCAAATCAAAACCTCAATGAGATATCACCTCACACCAGTCAGAATGGCTAAAATTAACAAATCAGGAAACGAGAGATGTTGGCGAGGATGTGGAGAAAGAGGAACCCTCCTACACTGTTGGTGGGAATGCAAGCTGGTGCAGCCACTCTGGAAAACAGTATGGAGGTTCCTCAAAAAGTTGAAAATAGAGCTACTGTACGACCCAGCATTTGCACTACTGAGTATTTACCGCAAAGATACAAATGTAGGGATCCGAAGGGGTACATGCACCCCAATGTTTATAGCAGCAATGTCCACAATAGCCAAACTGTGGA